>NC_141024.2:46825000-46980000 GCF_052040795.2 Danio rerio | reverse complement strand
CTTTCGCTTACGGCCATACCACCCTGGAAATGCCCGATCTCATCTGAACTCGGAAGTAAAGCAGGGTCGGGCCTGGTTAGTACTTGGATGGGAGACCGCCTGGGAATACCAGGTGCTGTAAGCTTTTCGAAGTGCTTCATTTGGCAGCTGATTTAAATAGCCAACGCTTGACAGCCTCTTTCGCTTACGGCCATACCACCCTGGAAATGCCCGATCTCATCTGAACTCGGAAGTAAAGCAGGGTCGGGCCTGGTTAGTACTTGGATGGGAGACCGCCTGGGAATACCAGGTGCTGTAAGCTTTTCGAAGTGCTTCATTTGGCAGCTGATTTAAATAGCCAACGCTTGACAGCCTCTTTCGCTTACGGCCATACCACCCTGGAAATGCCCGATCTCATCTGAACTCGGAAGTAAAGCAGGGTCGGGCCTGGTTAGTACTTGGATGGGAGACCGCCTGGGAATACCAGGTGCTGTAAGCTTTTCGAAGTGCTTCATTTGGCAGCTGATTTAAATAGCCAACGCTTGACAGCCTCTTTCGCTTACGGCCAATACCACCCTGGAAATGCCCGATCTCATCTGAACTCGGAAGTAAAGCAGGGTCGGGCCTGGTTAGTACTTGGATGGGAGACCGCCTGGGAATACCAGGTGCTGTAAGCTTTTCGAAGTGCTTCATTTGGCAGCTGATTTAAATAGCCAACGCTTGACAGCCTCTTTCGCTTACGGCCATACCACCCTGGAAATGCCCGATCTCATCTGAACTCGGAAGTAAAGCAGGGTCGGGCCTGGTTAGTACTTGGATGGGAGACCGCCTGGGAATACCAGGTGCTGTAAGCTTTTCCAAGTGCTTCATTTGGCAGCTGATTTAAATAGCCAACGCTTGACAGCCTCTTTCGCTTACGGCCATACCACCCTGGAAATGCCCGATCTCATCTGAACTCGGAAGTAAAGCAGGGTCGGGCCTGGTTAGTACTTGGATGGGAGACCGCCTGGGAATACCAGGTGCTGTAAGCTTTTCGAAGTGCTTCATTTGGCAGCTGATTTAAATAGCCAACGCTTGACAGCCTCTTTCGCTTACGGCCATACCACCCTGGAAATGCCCGATCTCATCTGAACTCGGAAGTAAAGCAGGGTCGGGCCTGGTTAGTACTTGGATGGGAGACCGCCTGGGAATACCAGGTGCTGTAAGCTTTTCGAAGTGCTTCATTTGGCAGCTGATTTAAATAGCCAACGCTTGACAGCCTCTTTCGCTTACGGCCATACCACCCTGGAAATGCCCGATCTCATCTGAACTCGGAAGTAAAGCAGGGTCGGGCCTGGTTAGTACTTGGATGGGAGACCGCCTGGGAATACCAGGTGCTGTAAGCTTTTCGAAGTGCTTCATTTGGCAGCTGATTTAAATAGCCAACGCTTGACAGCCTCTTTCGCTTACGGCCATACCACCCTGGAAATGCCCGATCTCATCTGAACTCGGAAGTAAAGCAGGGTCGGGCCTGGTTAGTACTTGGATGGGAGACCGCCTGGGAATACCAGGTGCTGTAAGCTTTTCGAAGTGCTTCATTTGGCAGCTGATTTAAATAGCCAACGCTTGACAGCCTCTTTCGCTTACGGCCATACCACCCTGGAAATGCCCGATCTCATCTGAACTCGGAAGTAAAGCAGGGTCGGGCCTGGTTAGTACTTGGATGGGAGACCGCCTGGGAATACCAGGTGCTGTAAGCTTTTCGAAGTGCTTCATTTGGCAGCTGATTTAAATAGCCAACGCTTGACAGCCTCTTTCGCTTACGGCCATACCACCCTGGAAATGCCCGATCTCATCTGAACTCGGAAGTAAAGCAGGGTCGGGCCTGGTTAGTACTTGGATGGGAGACCGCCTGGGAATACCAGGTGCTGTAAGCTTTTCCAAGTGCTTCATTTGGCAGCTGATTTTAAATAGCCAACGCTTGACAGCCTCTTTCGCTTACGGCCATACCACCCTGGAAATGCCCGATCTCATCTGAACTCGGAAGTAAAGCAGGGTCGGGCCTGGTTAGTACTTGGATGGGAGACCGCCTGGGAATACCAGGTGCTGTAAGCTTTTCGAAGTGCTTCATTTGGCAGCTGATTTAAATAGCCAACGCTTGACAGCCTCTTTCGCTTACGGCCATACCACCCTGGAAATGCCCGATCTCATCTGAACTCGGAAGTAAAGCAGGGTCGGGCCTGGTTAGTACTTGGATGGGAGACCGCCTGGGAATACCAGGTGCTGTAAGCTTTTCCAAGTGCTTCATTTGGCAGCTGATTTAAATAGCCAACGCTTGACAGCCTCTTTCGCTTACGGCCATACCACCCTGGAAATGCCCGATCTCATCTGAACTCGGAAGTAAAGCAGGGTCGGGCCTGGTTAGTACTTGGATGGGAGACCGCCTGGGAATACCAGGTGCTGTAAGCTTTTCGAAGTGCTTCATTTGGCAGCTGATTTAAATAGCCAACGCTTGACAGCCTCTTTCGCTTACGGCCATACCACCCTGGAAATGCCCGATCTCATCTGAACTCGGAAGTAAAGCAGGGTCGGGCCTGGTTAGTACTTGGATGGGAGACCGCCTGGGAATACCAGGTGCTGTAAGCTTTTCGAAGTGCTTCATTTGGCAGCTGATTTAAATAGCCAACGCTTGACAGCCTCTTTCGCTTACGGCCATACCACCCTGGAAATGCCCGATCTCATCTGAACTCGGAAGTAAAGCAGGGTCGGGCCTGGTTAGTACTTGGATGGGAGACCGCCTGGGAATACCAGGTGCTGTAAGCTTTTCGAAGTGCTTCATTTGGCAGCTGATTTAAATAGCCAACGCTTGACAGCCTCTTTCGCTTACGGCCATACCACCCTGGAAATGCCCGATCTCATCTGAACTCGGAAGTAAAGCAGGGTCGGGCCTGGTTAGTACTTGGATGGGAGACCGCCTGGGAATACCAGGTGCTGTAAGCTTTTCGAAGTGCTTCATTTGGCAGCTGATTTAAATAGCCAACGCTTGACAGCCTCTTTCGCTTACGGCCATACCACCCTGGAAATGCCCGATCTCATCTGAACTCGGAAGTAAAGCAGGGTCGGGCCTGGTTAGTACTTGGATGGGAGACCGCCTGGGAATACCAGGTGCTGTAAGCTTTTCGAAGTGCTTCATTTGGCAGCTGATTTAAATAGCCAACGCTTGACAGCCTCTTTCGCTTACGGCCATACCACCCTGGAAATGCCCGATCTCATCTGAACTCGGAAGTAAAGCAGGGTCGGGCCTGGTTAGTACTTGGATGGGAGACCGCCTGGGAATACCAGGTGCTGTAAGCTTTTCCAAGTGCTTCATTTGGCAGCTGATTTAAATAGCCAACGCTTGACAGCCTCTTTCGCTTACGGCCATACCACCCTGGAAATGCCCGATCTCATCTGAACTCGGAAGTAAAGCAGGGTCGGGCCTGGTTAGTACTTGGATGGGAGACCGCCTGGGAATACCAGGTGCTGTAAGCTTTTCGAAGTGCTTCATTTGGCAGCTGATTTAAATAGCCAACGCTTGACAGCCTCTTTCGCTTACGGCCATACCACCCTGGAAATGCCCGATCTCATCTGAACTCGGAAGTAAAGCAGGGTCGGGCCTGGTTAGTACTTGGATGGGAGACCGCCTGGGAATACCAGGTGCTGTAAGCTTTTCCAAGTGCTTCATTTGGCAGCTGATTTAAATAGCCAACGCTTGACAGCCTCTTTCGCTTACGGCCATACCACCCTGGAAATGCCCGATCTCATCTGAACTCGGAAGTAAAGCAGGGTCGGGCCTGGTTAGTACTTGGATGGGAGACCGCCTGGGAATACCAGGTGCTGTAAGCTTTTCGAAGTGCTTCATTTGGCAGCTGATTTAAATAGCCAACGCTTGACAGCCTCTTTCGCTTACGGCCATACCACCCTGGAAATGCCCGATCTCATCTGAACTCGGAAGTAAAGCAGGGTCGGGCCTGGTTAGTACTTGGATGGGAGACCGCCTGGGAATACCAGGTGCTGTAAGCTTTTCGAAGTGCTTCATTTGGCAGCTGATTTAAATAGCCAACGCTTGACAGCCTCTTTCGCTTACGGCCATACCACCCTGGAAATGCCCGATCTCATCTGAACTCGGAAGTAAAGCAGGGTCGGGCCTGGTTAGTACTTGGATGGGAGACCGCCTGGGAATACCAGGTGCTGTAAGCTTTTCGAAGTGCTTCATTTGGCAGCTGATTTAAATAGCCAACGCTTGACAGCCTCTTTCGCTTACGGCCATACCACCCTGGAAATGAACTTCCCCGTGTCACAGCTTCGCTGCCATTATTTTTTCTCGCCTTCAAGGGCATTGTTTCTGTCGGTGCTGTGTCGATGCCAGCTGAGCTGCGCTCGGTCCCTGGTGCTGCGCCTGTTTTAAATAGCTGTCTTAAGCTGTTGGTGTGCCACAAAAAAAAAAAAAAAAAAAAAAAAAAAAAAAAAAAAGTCAGTTTCCACCGGGGGTCTTATTATTCACCTAGAAGGGCAGGGATTTTTCTTCCAGCAGTCTGGTGTCAGCGGCTGGCTACCAGGCTGGCCTTGGAGATCAGTCTGCCTTCTTTCACCTGCTTGGTTCTCACCTCGTGCACCACAATGTGCCAGCATATTCTGTGAAAGAGAGCTTAAAATCTGCTGTGTACCAAGCTCGGATTCCCACTGGCTCGTTGAGAAAAAAGAAGTTCTCTAGATCCACTTAGCCTTTCCATATACCCTAGGAACGCCTTGATCAATCCTAAAAACTTTCTATTCAGGGACCATAGAAAGCGTATTGACTCAATGTATCTCAATGTGGTATGGAAACAGCTCAAACCAGGACCGCAAAGCACTTCAAAGAGTTGTGCGATTAGCTGAGCGCATCTCAATGTCTGCTCTCCCCTCCTAGCAGGACATCCATCTCAAATGCTGTAAAAATAGAACTGTTAAAATCTGTAAGGACTTAAATCACCCTGGTAATTACCTATCCACTTTGCTTCCATCTGGTAAGCTTTTCCGTAGCTTGATGGCAAAAACTGAGAGACTTAGGAGGAGCTTCTTTCCCCAGGCCATCAGGCTTCTAAATTCTAACCCGGTGTTATACATCACTTGACTCTACGTATATATCACTGTATTAGTCATATCTATAAGCTACCTCATATTGCTGCTATTCTTATTACTTTGTATATTTTTATCATTATTTTTTGCACATATTTTTCTTATTATTATTTAATTTTTGTTTATCTATACTTGCACTGTCTCTGGAGCGGACCTGACCTTCATTCACTGCTGGTCATACTTTGTATTATTATTTATGTGACAAATAAAACTCTTGACTTGACTTGATTCTCCTCAGTTTGGATGAGACGTTTTGCAGACGGCCAGTGAACTCGCTTTCCAGTTTATAACCCTCAATCTCTTCCAAGAGCAGGTCTGCAGAAATGGGACGAAAGTCTAAAGTCTGCCCTGATGATATACCCCCACCAGCCCAACAGAAAAGTGCCATAACTATACTCAACTCAGGGCGGGAACATGGTCCGGGTAGGAGTACTTTTGTGAGACGTAGGCTTCCAGAGGTCTGGGGGGTGTAGGATCTTTGGCCACCCCTTGCCTGGGGGCCGGGTCGGGGAAGTGGTGCCGGCTGAGCAGGAGACTACCTTCTCCTCCTCTTCCCCCCCCACCAGCTTGCTGAGATCTTTGAGCTGGGACTGGATGCACTCTGTAGTAAGCATGCAGCAAGGTTCAGCACACAGACGCTTGGCTTCTGGGCCAACTGGTTCCCAATCATCGTCTTCCGACCACGGTAACCGAGACACCACAGGAACCGCCCATTAATTCGATTGCAACCACGCAACTACTCCTGAGCAACAACTCCTGAGTCACTTTTCGATGCTTTGCTCTTCCCATGGCCTCTTTCCGGCCAGAGACAGAGAGCTCTGTGTGCTGCTTCAGGTGTCTGTCTAGACGGGCCGGTGTTCTGCAACAGCTGGGCACCCGGCACAGCATCTTACGTGTGTCCTTATTGCCAGCGCTGAGCGAGAGCAAAAGCCTCTTCTCTTCCGAGTTTGTCACCTTGTCAACCGCTAACAGGTGCGACAAGAGCCGGCTGTAGACTGAAGCAGAGTGTACATTCAGCCATGACCATCCAAGATCAATGCTGCAGGGAAAGACTTACACACTGAGGGGAATGGTTTAAAAGGAGGCGGCAGAGGCATCCACTTCCGAGTCATGACGCTGGTGACACTTCTTAAAGGGGAAAACATCCACCCCTGAACCAGGGGTATAAACCGATACCTTCAAGATCCCCTTGGTCCAATGCATGGATAAGCTGTAACTACTTTTGGGGGATTTCCCCATTTCTCTTTCAAAGGAACCATGTGTGTCCAAGGAACAACGCACCGTTTGGGCAGCTTTACTGCGCCAGCCGTTGGAGCTTTTACACAGCCTTTTTCTTTCTCTTTCCCACAAAGGGATGGTATGAGCCCCATCGAACACGCACTATTTTGGCAGCTTTAATGTGCCAGCCATGGGAGCTTTTGCACAGCTTTTTTTCCTTCTCTTTCCCACAAAGGGATGGTATGAGCCCTATCGAACACGCACCGTTTTGGGCAGCTTTACTGCACCAGCCGCTGAAGCTTGAGCACTGCTTTTCCTTTTTCAAAGGGTTTAGTAGAACCCCACCAAACACACACACCTTTTTGGGCAGCTTTACTGCGCCAGCCATGGGAGCTTTTGCACGGCTTTTCCCTTTTTCAAAAAGAATCGTAGAACCTGATCGAACATGCACTTTTTCAGGACATTTAGTGGGCGTCATTGTGCCTACCAGTCATTAGACCAGCCATCTTCCAACTGGACCATGATAGCTCGCTAGAAAGACCAACAATCCCACAAACTGGCCTAGTCGTTCCAGACGCTTGCTAGAAAGACCCACCACCCTGCAAACTCACTGAACTAGCTCTCACTTGACCAAAGCTTGCCCGGGGACCCACACCCTTCCCAGGGAGCCAGGGTCCACGTTAGGGGGCTGGAACCACTGAGCTCAATATCCCACAAATCACACCCCTTCTGCCTAGGGACCCACACCCTTTCTGGGGCCATCGCCAGCCCCACAGGGTTCTCTTGATTGACACCTGTTCTCCAGCAGTGCCCAAGCACCCCACTTTTAAGCCCGGGAATATGGACTTAGAGAAAAAGCATGTGCTAGTTGTTCTGTTGGTGACCCACCTGGCTCTGGGGCACCACCCTCTCCACCACCTTAATATACTGTGGTTCAGACAGCAGGGGTGCACCAGCCTTTCCAAGTTCCACTACCTATGGCAGTGCTCAAATTTTGAGGTGGCTGGGGTGCACCAATGATGCGTAGTTCTAGCAACAGATGATATAGGAGTTCTGTGTTAACCTTGCTCGGTTGGCAGGGTTCGAACGTGTTTGCTGGGGCAGCTAGTCTACGTACAGACCCCTTGGTTCTTTCCCAACCATGCCGGGATGCACGACCAAATGCTCGCCAGAAACGGATGCAACTGCTCGGGCAGATGGCTTGGCCATAGACCCCTGCTTCTTTCCCATTGAGCCAGGATGCGCAACCAAAGGCTCGCGGGAAACAGATGCACCTGCTTGGGCAGATCAGCCTGGTTATAGCTCCCCTGGTTCTTTCCTATTTTGCCAGAACGCACAGCCAAAGGCTAGCAGGAAACAGACACAGCTGCTCAGGCAGACGGCTTGGTCATTGATCCCCTGCTTTTTTGCCATTGAGCCAGGACCCACGGCTGACAGCTTGCAAGAAACAGACACACTTACTCGGGCAGACCAGCCTGCCCTTAGACCACCTGCTTTTTTCCCTTGTGCCAGGACGCGCGGTCAAAGGCTAGCGGGAAATGGATGCACCTGCTCGGTCAGACCAGCCTGGCCTTAGAGCCCCTGCTTTTTTCCCAATCGTGCCAAGAGGTGCGGCCGAAGGCTCACGGGAAATGGACACACCTGTTCAGGCAGACCAGCCTGGCCTTAGAACCCCCTGGTTTGTTTAACCGCACAACTATCACCAAACAAAGTCCACAATTTCACGCCGTCCCCAAAATCCTGATGGCAGGTCAGAGGCATTTGGCATCAGGCACGTACTTCCAGGCGCAGGACATCTTGACAGGTTGGTCAGGAAAGATTGTTTCCCACCGGCAGTGGTGGAAAGAGTACTGAGAAAGCATACTTAAGTAAAAGTACCATTACTTGCATAAAAAAATATAGTGAGAGTAGAGTAAATGTACCTGTTGTAAATATTACTCAAAGTAGGAGTAAAAAGTAGCCCTTTTAAAAGTACTCATGAGTAGTGAATACTGAGTATTATGCTGTTATAAGTTGATACATTTACATGTAATTTGTTGATGTGTGTAAGCCTAACATTCTGTAGAAAAGCAAACGCATAAAACTTGTCTTCGATGTTCATCGTGCTCTGAATGAGCGTTATAACTGTAGTGTAGCGTGTAACTGCTTCATTCTGGAGGGTTAAAAAAAAAAACAGACTCGTCTCTGGGAGTCGATTCTTGTCTTCAAGTCAATTCCAGCACAATGTCCATTGAGGAATAGATACGTTGGAATATTTTGGAGTTGACACTCTAATCCCTAAGCAACGGCACTCAATCTGGCTGTCAACAAAGCTGCTCATGCGGCTGCTTTCGCCAATTTCAGGTAAGTTTAGTCCTTAAATAAAAGTACTTGAATATTACATACAGCTGTTCCCGACTCTTTTCTTACTGGTAATTGACATTTGTGTTGAATATTTATTTTATAGTGATGGTTAGAGTGTGTAAAAACTCTGTTAGCGCCTTGGCATAGTAATGGGCTTTTGTTTATAAAACTTTTAGCTTTTAATGACAATGTTTTGTTATCAATGTTTATTAGGAGGTCGTGTAGTAAATAGCCTAAAATATCTACTGTACTGTCAAACACGAATTGAAACCCCTTGTGGAAAAACAGCTTAAACCTGCCAACCAGTTTAGACAATTTTAAGCTGTGTTTTTCAGCAGGAACATTAGTACATACTTTCACTGTAACGTCAAACTAATACAGCTTTTAAAAAGTACTTTGTGATTTCAGGACTGACACAATTACCCTCACAACAGAATAGAAGAGATTTCTAAAAACCTGATGGGAACTAGCTGATCACAGAGATGGAGGAAACATGGGTAATACAAGAAAACTTATTAAACAAAAATGTTTGATTAGTGTGTTAAGGCGCATTGTTGGTGCGTTGCTATTTTGAGTAAAAAAAGTTTTAAAAATTCGTAAAAAAATTCAATTTGGTATACGACATGCATTTTTTCTGTTTGGAATAGAACACTCATTTGAGGGATGGTGGGTCTCTAGCACGACAAAGTCAGTTTGAGGGGGATGGTGGGTCTCTAGCATGACAAAGTCAGTTTGAGGGGATGGTGGGTCACTAGCACGACAAAGTCAGTTTGAGGGGGATGGTGGGTCTTTATGGATGCGATCACCGGGGAAGTTGGTTAGACCCAGGCCCAAGCCCACCATGACCTTCCCGAATAGAGACCACCTTTCTCAGCATGTCCCCCGCCTGGAAATGCATGCGCAACGCTGGGGTTCTCTGACCTGCCGTTAGGTTTTCGGTGAAGGTGAAAAAAACGGGACTTAAAATAATTTTGGCTTTAGCTGTTAAACGAAACAGGGGTCTAAGGGCAGGCCAGCAGCCCCCAGAGGCGCACCCGGGCAAGGCAGGTGCGCGCTATGACCCTTGTGCAGGCAAGGAACCAGGGTCCAAAGGTATCAAACGCTGCCAGGTAGGAGTGCCCGAGCCCGGGCAAGGCAGGTGCGTGCTATGACCCTTGTGCAGGCAAGGAACCAGGGGCAAAAGGCATCAAACGTAGCCCCAGGTAGGAGTACCCGAGCCTGGGCAAGGCAGGTGCGCACTATGACCCTGGTGCAGGCAAAGAACCAGGGCCAAAAGGCATCAAACGTAGCCCCAGGTAGGAGTGCCTAAGCCTGGGCAAGGCAGGTGCGTGCTATGACCCTGGTGCAGGCGAGGAACCAGGGTCCAAAGGCATCAAACGCAGCCCCAGGTCGGAGTGCCCGAGCCCAGGCAAGACAGGTGCGTGCTGTGTGGCCCCTGTAGGGTTACCAGTGGCACCGTTTATGCATATGGCTTAAGCTCCGGCGGGAACTCGTTCTGTCTGTGGAACGGCAGGTGGAAACAATGCGCTTTTCGGTGGAGTTAATGAAACCCAGGCCCCAGCTCACCAAGCCATTGCTGAAATGAGCTTTCCCGGCATGTCCCGCGCCTGAAGATGCATGTGCAATGCTGAGTTTCTCTGACCTGCCGCTCTGTTTTCGGTGAAGGTGAAAAAAACGAGACTTGGAATAATTTTGGCTTTACCGGTTGAACAAACCAGGGGTCTAAGGGCAGGCCAGCAGCCCCAGGAGGCGTGTCCGTACCCGGGCAAGGCAGGTGCGCACGCGTCACGGAGTCAGGAGCCCATTGCTGAGCTGTCAAGCCGCGCACGAGCGCGACCGTTTCCCCTCAGGCTAGCCCGTGCGCGTTCTGGCGCCAAAGCCGGTTGGGTCACCAGCAGCACATCTGTCTTGCCCATGCTCTATGGGAAAGTCAGTGTCCCCGCTGGCGATCAGGAGTCAAATCTAGAGGGTCTTTGGGGACCGGCGCTTGCTCCCGGAGAGTGGGGGGTCCCTGGGCAGAGCGTGTGACATGGGGCCTTGGAGGCCAGTGGCTCCAGCATTGGTCACCAGCGGCACCATTTATGCATCTGGAGTGAGAAAGTTCCAAAAGAGAAAACGTGCCAGCAGGTGCTCACAGGGGGCGTTGATTAGACCCAGGCCCAAGCCCACCAAGTCATGTCCGACAAGAGACCACCCTTCCCGGGTTACCAGTGGGGATGTCCCGCGCCTGGAGATATTTGCCCGATGCCAAAATTCTCTAACCTGCCGTCAGGTTTTCAGGGAACGTGAGAAATCCCGGACTTAGTTTCTGACAGTCTTGCTGCTGAACCCCTCTGATACTAAGCGATAGGAGCTCGTGTGACGCCCCAGGGGTTAGGCCCCCACCCCGGCCCCCAAGCACCAATGGGTCAGCCTCTATGGGTGTGGTTGTTTCCTCCCTGTCCAGGGCATGCTTTCAGGGAGGTGTGGGGGCGTCCCTCCGCACACAACTTCCCCCCCTTCCCGCCTCTATCCGTGGGTGAGGACTCAGATGGCCCGTCTGGCTTTGACCCAGAGCATGTCTGCCGCTCAGCCCGCCAGCTCGCCCCCCTGGACACCCCCCTCCCCCTTGAGTCGTAACAAGAGAGGCATTGAACCAAATGGATCTCGTAGGCATCGGTTTCCACCCCGCGGGGGGGGGGGTGTCTTTCCCCTTTAAGAGAAAGATCCATGACGCAAAAGTGGACGCTGGCTCCGCCCTCATTTGAACCGCTGCACGTGGCGTGTGGGTCTCTTTCCCCTTCAGCCTTGGTCTTGCATGGTCATGTCCGAATGTGCGCTGTGCCTCAACGTCTACAGCCGCCTCTCGCCTCACCTTACAGCCCGTCCACAAGTTGACCAACTCGGATGAGAAGGGGCTATTACTCGTGCTGGTCGCGTGGACATGCGGAGGACCCCATGCCCGGCTGTCGCAGAATGCCAGCCCGCCTAGACAGGCACTTGAAGCGGCATGCAGAGTTCTCGGCCTCGGGCTGGATAGAGGCTATGGTAAGAGCCAATTGTCAGAAAGTGGCTTGGAATTTGCAATGGCTGCTGTCCACCCAGCCGGCGGTTCCCGTCATGTCTCAGCTAGCATCGTCCTCCGAGGAGGAGCGGGACTCGGACGGCCTAGAGGCTAACTGTCCTTTCGCCAACCCCGGCTGCAGGCGTGCTACAAAGCACATACAGGCCCAGCTCACAGACCTCGGCAAGCAAGTGGACAAGATGAGGTCTACCCTGGTCCAATTCACGCACCTCTACCGGGAGTTGAGGAGGGGGGAAGAGAGGAGGAGGAAGAGGAGAACCAGGTCGCCTCCTGCACCATCGACACTAGGCCCCCAGGCGAGGAGCGGCCGGAGGTCCGACGCCCCCCGAGCCTTTGGAAGCCTTGAACCCGCAAGCCTACCCATTCGCGGACCACGTCCTCACACTGAGTTAAGTATTTTTATAGCACTTTGCTGTTGGGCTGGTGGGGTTATGTCGTCATTTCTGCTGACTCTTGGTTGTCCCCTTTCTGCAGACCTGCTTTTGGGGGAATTTGAAGGCTTCCAACTGGGCAGCGAGCCTACCGCCCGCCTACGGAACAACGTCACTTCCAAGCTGGGCAGGATCAAGACTTTTTTGGGATACATGGCAAAAGGCACCGCGGAGCCAGAGTACTTCCTTTTTCTCAATCAGCCAGCCCGAATCCGAGCTTGGCCTGCCCTGCTGGGCCGCACGCGGATGACCGAGCCAATGAGACAGCACTATCTAAAAAACCAAGCCCAGTTTCTAGACTACCTCTCAGAAACCCCGCCGGCCTCCTGCCGCCTCTCCAGCATGGCCCTGGTACTGATTCGCAGGGAGGTCAGAGCTCTCATTTGCGGCAAAGGCCGGCATTTCATCTTGTACAAGGTCAGAACCAAGCAGGCGAAGGAAAGCAGACTAATCTCTAAGGCCAGCCTGGTACGCTGTCCCCAGACCGCTGGAAGGAACATCCCTGCCCTCCTAAGTAAGTGATCTATCCGCCGGTCAGCATTTCCACCTTTTCATTTCTCCGTTTCTGCGCCAAGGCACCAGCAGCTCTTGGTTAAATCAGCCACGTCAGCCAGCCCCCCCTTCCCCCCCCAAATGGAATAAGAGGAGCGGGCTGACGTGGCTGGTTTAACTGGGTTACCAAAAGAGCTGCTGGTGACCTGGAGCAGAAATTGGTGTTCTTATTTCCCCTTTGCTTTAGGCCACCAACAGCTTTTGGTTAAACCAGCCACGTCAGTCTGAAGGGAGGGCAGACTGACGTGGCTGGTTTAGCTGGGTGAACCAAGAGCTGCTGGTGACCCGGAGCAGAATATGATTATTCCCGCCCCCTCCCTTTGCTTTAGGGCTCCATCGGCTCTTGTTAAACCATAGTTAAACCATTGGTGGTCTAATTTGTCTAACCTTACTGCCTTCATCAGATAGCCTGGAGTCCAACCCAAACACTGTAGTATCAGGTTAACTACTGAGGTAGGAACCTTGTGTAGGTGTTTGTTGAAGGGGGAGCATTAAAGCCGTGGGTTTAATAGACATACTGTGTGGTCCTTCTGATGTGCCTCCTAGAAAGGTTATAGTGTACATATTAACCACTTAACATTGTGTCAGAAGCAAAAACGTAATATTAACGGATGTCGAACAAATAAGAGACAACACAGTACGCAGGCTATTTGTTTCTCTCTGCCGTTTACTGAAAGCTCGGGGCTAATGCTAGCGAGCTCACGGACTGCAAAATGAATCAGTTTCAAGTTTCTCCACCAGAGAAGTTTATATTTAAAGCAGAAGACTTGACTAAATGTATTATACGCTTTAACAGATTCCGCATCACATCTGGATTGGAGACGCAAGCGGATAAAAATCAAGTAAATGCACTAATTTAAACAATGGGGGAGGAGGCGGTGGATATATTGTTTTCCCTGCACCTCAGCCCAGTGGAAGCGAGTGCGTACGACACAGTTAAGACAAAGTTGGATGCTCACTTTGTAACACGCAGAAATGTGATCTTTGAGAGGGCAAAGTTTAACCTGAGGCAGCAAGAAACGGGTGAGTCGCCCAACAGCTTTCACACAGTGCTGCACTGCCTAGCGGAACACACCGGATACGGGGCTTTGCATGACGAAATAGTGAGAGACAGACTTGTGGTGGGTTTGAGAGATAAACGCTTGTCAGAACAGCTAAAACTCGATCCTGAACTGACTTTAGAGAAAGCAATTACCAGAGCTAGACAAAGCGAGCAGGTGAAGAAGCAACAAGAAATGCTAAAAATTAACTTTAAAGCTGATATCTCTAATGCTCAGCTTGACAGCATGCACACAAGACAGCGAAACAGGGCACGCGCTAAACAACTCAAGCCACAATACAAACACACAGAACAAAAACAACAGAAGGAAAGACAGGCACAATGCAGCAGATGTGGTGACTCAAGATGGCATAGCCAACAACAATGTCCAGCCAAAGATGTAATATGCAATAACTGCAGGAAAAAAGGACGTTACGCCAGGGTGTGTAAAACCAAAAGAATGTGTGAAATGCATGTAGCTACAGTGATTGAGGACACTGGTGAGAAAGTTGCATTTTTGGGTTCACTGTCAGCAGATGCTAATGACAGCCCATGGATGACAGACATGCATGTGGAGAATCTAAATGCACGCTTTAAAATTGACACTGGCGCAGACGTCACCCCTATATCAGAAATGCTGTATAACCAGGGCCAATTCAGTAGGCTGGAGAGGTCAACAAGGGTTCTGCTGGGACCAGGAGGGTCTCGTCTGAATGTGAAGGGCAAGTTCACCGCAACTCCCTGAAAAAAACAGTAAAAGTACTAAGGGGGAAATTTACGTTGTGGAGGGGCTGTGTACACCACTGCTAGGTGGGCTCGCTGCGGTGGCACTGCACTCAATGATAAGTGTGAGTTTTCTAAGAGCAGGATAAAGTTCCTGGGGCAGGTTACAGAGGCATCAGGTGTCAGCACTGATCCTGACAAAGTGAGCGCTTTAAAACCCATGCCAGCGCCAAGTAATGTTAGCGAGGTAAGGCGCTTCCAGGGAATGACAAACCACCTGGGGAAATTCCTGCCTCACTTAGCGGTGAGAACACGACCACTCAGAGACCTGCTGAGGAAGTCCAGTATGTGGGCCTGGGGGCCTCAAGAACAGCAGGACTTCGATAATATCAAAGATAAACTGACGACACCCCCAGGGCTTGCGTTGTATGATCCTTATGCTAAAACACTCGTCTCCGCTGACTCTTCCCGTTCCTCTCCAGCGGCAAACAGACACAGAGTGGAAACCTGTGGTGTATACCTGGAGAGCCCTCAGCAGCACTGACCAGCGATACGCCCAGATTGAGAAGGAGACACTAGCATCAACATGGGCCTGTGAGAGGTTCGCAGAGTTCCTTGTTGGGAAGAGTTTCTACATTGAAACGAACCACAAGCCCCTGATTTCTACTAGGCTCAAAAAGATTAGATGAACTTCCCCCACACATACAGCGCCTGCGCATGCGACTACTGCGGTTTGCCTACACCATATCGCATGTGGCTGGCAAGGACATCGCAACTGCAGATGTGCTGTCCCGAGCTCCTGTCAGTCATACTGCAGAAGGATTGCAGGAGGAGGAAATCAACCTCTCTGTTGACTCTGTGGTAGCGAGCCTCCCAGCTACAGAAAAGAGGCTAAGAGAAATTCAGAGACACCAGGACAATGACTCTACACTCCATCACTTGAAGAAATTCTGTGTCGAAGGATGGCCAGATAATTTTTCTATTCTATTTCTATTCTAGCCATTTCTGCCATTCAAAGGTGAGCTCATAATCCAAGATGGTCTACTATTGTACGGCAGCAGAATAGTCATCCCAGTGTCACTCAGGGCTGACATCCTGTCCAAGTTGCATGAGGGCCATCTGGGAATAACAAAATGCTGAGAGCGGGCTAAGCATTCTGTATGGTGGCCAGGGCTCAGCAGAGAGCTGACCAACATGATAGAGAAATGTGATGTGTGCAGCCATGAAAGAGTCAATTTCAAAGAAAAGATGATGTCTACTGAATTTCGGTCTAGACCATGGTCTACTGTAGGAGCGGATTTATTCCAGATAACAAACAATACCTAGTCATCGTGGACTATTTCTCCAGATATTTTGAAGTAGCCAAACTGACGTCTTCTACATCTGAAGCTGTGATTGATCACATCAAGTCTATCTTCGCTCGTCATGTCAAACATGAAGTGGTCCTCTCAGACAATGGCCCACAGTTTGCATCTGAGATCTTTAGACAGTTCACAAGGGGTTTTAGTCATGTGACATCCAGCCCCCATTTCCCACAGAGCAACGGGGAGGCAGAGCGTGCTGTGAGGACAATCAAATGTCTCCTCAAGAAATCCGGCGACCCTTATCTCGCTCTGATGGCATATCGTGCCGCTCCCCTGGCGAATAGGTACAGTTCCACTGAACTTCTGATAGGGAGGAAAATAAGAATGACAGTTCCTGTCATTTCGTCCAAGCTCAACCCAGGGTGTGTAGACCTGGATAACCTGGAAAGGACAGAGAGGAGATACAGACAAAAACTGTGACAGTATTATAACCATAGACATAGAGCACGAAACATGCTGCACCTTCAGCCTGGTGATCATGTGTGGGTCAAAGATACAGTGGAAAGAGGCACGGTGGTGTCTACTGCCAGCACACCGAGGTCATACATCATTGAGACACCTGGGGGCACTATACGAAGGAACAGATACCATCTTTCACCGACCCCTGTGGCTCCAGGAGAACCTCCTAACTTAACTGAGCCAGCACCTGAGAGCATAGTTCTTAATGACACACACACTCCTGTCACACCCGGAGCACAGAGTGCAGCCAGTCAGCAGTCTCCTGTGTGTGAAAGAAGTTTCCCAGCCCGAATAAGGAATCCTCCTTCTTTCTTTAAAAGACTTTGTTCGCTCCTAGGAATGGAATTCGAGTGAAGGGTTGTCGCCTCCAATTTATGTTGTTGACAGTGTTAACTAAAGCACATGTTCATGGTACTCTTAGCTAAATTGGAAAAAAATAAGAGCCATAAATGCGATTACAGGTGTTACTGATGTTGATTGTCATTTAGTTATGTTAGGAGTTATAACTTAAGTAAAATTAATCGGAAGAGCCTCCTGTTAAAGTTTAGAAACACTCTAAAGGTTATTTCTGTTTTTTGCATCTGCACATAGTTTATCCTTTGCTTTGAAAGGGCGATGTAGTATCAGGTAAACTACTGAGGTAGGAACCTTGTGTAGGTTTTTTTGAAGGGGGGAGCATTAAAGCTGTGGGTTCAATAGACATACTGTGTGGTCCTTCTGTTGTGCCTCCTAGAAAGGTTATAGTGTACATATTAATGACTTAACAGACACTAGTGAGGATTTTTTTTTTTTGGGTGTACACATTTAAACAGCTTATAGGAAGAGGAGTTTGAGCTCAAACTCCCTCTCATTGGAGCCCAAGTGGCTCTGCAGCGAGCAGTGTCTCAATCTGTTTGCTAACTGTTAACACACATTATTGCATTTAATGACTTTACATTGTTGAGCACTGAGCTATGTTTTAGTGAACTGAACATTGTATCAGTTGATGAAATAAAGTGATTTTCTGTAAGTTTAAGCATTTCTATAAAACTTCAGCATTTGTAACCGAAAAATCCTGGCCACCACACTGCAAATTGTAGATAGTAGATTTACCTACCTTGAAGTTAAAATTAACACTCCCTCAGAGTTAATATGGAAACCACTATAAAAGTGTTAAAAATAACACTTTTGAAAGTGTTAACATTATCAACACCAAGAGAGTGTTAATTAGAGAGTGTTAATTAGCAAACTCTTATTAATATAGATATATAGATTAATAATAATATATTATTAATCTTATTAATAATAATTAATAATATATAGATATAAAATATCTGTTAAATTTCTGAAAAAAATTCTGTAAATATGGAAGTTTTTTAGAACTGTATAAATGTACAGTCATTAAATGCAATAATGTTTTCATGTGTGATTGCAACTAGAAAACAGATTTTGACTGCATTAGTAACTACAGTTACCTTTAAAAAAAAAAAAAAGATGCAGCATAACATCAAACACTCACAGTTCATCTTGGACTTGAACACAGACGCTACTGTCCTTCACAATGGTGACACAAAAACCGTTTAGCTATTTTTCTTTTTCCTTTTTTGATTTTACGAAAAAATACCGGCAGCTGTGGTTGCCAGTAATTTACTGTTTTAAACATTTTAAATTCATAAATTCAGTTTACAGAATATTTTTGTTAAAAACAAATTCCACAGTCTTGTTATTTTTATATTTTTTTATTAACTACCTTGGAGTTAAAATGAACACTCTCTCAGTGTTTATATGGGAACCACTATAAAAGTGTTAAAAAAACACCTTTGAAAGTGTTAAATTTTTTAACACTCAGAGTGTTAATTAGCAAACTCTTATTGTGTAAAATATCTGTAAAATGTATGTTAAAATACTGGCAGCAGTGGTTGCCAGTAATCTGATGTTTTCAACATTATACATTGGTAAATTCAGTTTCCAGAATATTTCTGTTAAAAATACATTCCACAGTTTGTATTTTTCATCGAACACATTTAACTCCTTCAATCCCAGAGCAAAATCCTCACTAGTGTTGTCACTACAGAGGGTTGAACAATCAGAGAGTGATGAAGTTAATGAGACAATTAAGTGTCTAATTAAAGAAGGATTGAGAATTATTGATGAACAACTGTCAACAGCAGAATCACTGAAGGAAAGAAAAACACAAACTACAGCCAAAACCAAAATAAATTCAACTGAGAAAATAAACAGTAAATAAAATAATAATGGAAAAAAATTAAACAAATTACACAATAAAAAAAAAATCTTTAAAACAACTCATCACATTAAACAACTCATCATGGAGCTTCACTTATTACTGATCTTTGACTTTATTTTTAAAAAAAACCAATACACAACAAACACCAGCATGTCAGGATGAAAATGCTGACAAGATGGATGTGGTCTTTTAGAGTCTGGATGATCATGTCTCAAACCTGAGCGGTAACCTGGCCTCTGTTCAAAATCAAAGCAAAAAATGCGTGAATTTATTTTTATTTAATCTATCCTTAATCATGTGTTAAGTGTTTTTTGGAACCTCCAGTTTCATTACATCCAAACCCAGAGTCAGCTCGGAAAATGGAAATCAGGACAAACATATGCTCTCGGCCATTGAAAGAGTTTCAGATCAGAAAGCCACTCTCCCATAATCTGAGGGAAAGGTGCAGTTTGGATTTGAACCTAGCACCTGCTGTTCCCAAGACAGGTGCTCTGGCCAACTCAGTCTTAACACTAATAGAAAAAAAACCTCTGGATATGATACTTCCAAACGCAGTTTCATCTAAGACAGTGGGGGGGAAGCAAAATTTACTATGCTTTCTACTCAGTTACTTTGCACATGCATAAAGAGGCACTTGTACAACAAATCCAAAAGGCTTGATCTCAACAAGAGGTGGCAGTTACTTTTCCCCAAAACCACAGGTCATTCCTCAAGCCCACTAGGCCCTACACTGTTTTCTAATCTCCCTTATTTAAAACACCTCAATTAAGTCATCGGCTTTGTTTTAGAGTACCCCTAGTATCTGAGCCTGCACTGCGATATGAAAGAAAGAAGCAAAACGGGATGGACAGATGCCTAAAATGTTGGAAACGCACCACACCTTAAGTCAGTGAAGAAAAGGAGCCAAGCTTGCGACTCTGGTGGGACTCGAACCCACAACCTTTGAATGACTCAGCTCACAGCCTAGAAGTCCAATGCGCTATCCATTGCGCCACAGAGCCTGAGTGCTCTGCTGCCTCTAGCACTGTTGCACAGAAAGCACTTTTTAGAACTCTCTGGCCCATGAAAGAACAGCTAACTGCAGACAAAGCACTGCTGGGATTCGAACCCAGGATCTCCTGTTTACTAGACAGGCACTTTGACAAACTAAGCCACAGCGCCAAACAACCTTGACAGAGGCTAATTGTTTAATTCGAAAAAAAATAAATAAATAACAACGGTAGCACTGCATGTGTGAATGTCAGGACTTGAAATATTAAAGTCCAATACGCTACTTGCACGCCTACTTCCGCGTTCTTTTCAATAGGGCTCACTCAGTTCCGGTTTAGCAATGGCTATGTTCTACACCCGCTGTCTCCAGGACCTCCCACGGATTAACGTTACTGATGTGCATCGCATTTGCAGAACTACAACAGCTCCATCCAGCAAGCTGGAAAAAGGCTTTAAACTATACGCAGCCTCGTATATACACGGTTACGAAGGTAAGCAACATTTAATGTTAATCAATTTCATTGCTAACGTTAATTGTTGGCTAACTGTAAACAAACAGGAATGCATTAATTGTTTTCATCATGTGTTTGTGTTATTGTTATCAGTTTCAAATAAAGACAGGGTGTCAGGGGAAGTCTGCGTTAGAGCCTTGTGCTATAGATCAATGAGGAAAAATAAGGCACCACACAATTAAATAGTATGCTAGTAACATAGGGTTCACCGTTCTCCAAAACCAGTTCAGGTGTTATAGCGGTGAAGTTGTTTTTATAATCGCACATTCGTTCATTAAGAAGTCTCTATATTGTTTACCATTTTACTTTGAATATTCGATCGGAATTAGCATACAAGTGTGACTTGAAAACATTAACACTGTTTATTTGACTGTGAACAATGTTGTACTTTGATTTTTGCTTCTAATATGATTTAGCTATTTAAAGCTTGCATATAATACTTTTATAAAATTATATTATTAAGAGGAAAATTCAAATGTGCAAATATACAACCAACTTTACCACTATTCAGGTGTTCAAGTGTGTTCAAATGTTCAAATGCCTTCATTTGTGTTCCGAATTGTTCATGTGTGTTCCGATGTGTTCATTTTCTTGAAGTATTACAAATAACAAGGAGGTTTTGCAGAAGAATCAGAATGTTGTCAGTCTGAATTTGGCTTCCATATTTAAGAAACCTAAATGGTTTTAGTACGCAAGTATTACATAAACCCAGAGCAGCCAAAGTGTTATCTGTGTTATTTTAGGTTGGACTCAAGGATGCTTCACCTGTGGTGCTCACACACAGCAAGTGTTCATGTGTGGCAGGCACTGCTTTGTGCAATCATACGGTTGCCTTGCTGTTTCAAACTGCTCATTATTCCCAGCTTAATTTATCTGTTGTACCCCCTGTGCTTAGCTACACTGAAAGAGAACAATCCTGGCATAAACCACGAACAATGGTAATTTAAACTTAGAAATGTAGGCTTATTTGTTAGACAGTATAATCACAATATGTGACATTGTTTGTGAAGTTTACTCTAAAATCTCAATGTACTTTTGAGATTAGAAGCTTTAAAGTTTAGTTTCAACCATTTATTTCACCATGATTTCAATATTTGACATGACCTTATTCTGTTCATATTAAAGATATCATGGTTAAATTTTCTAAGAATGTAGTTTATGTTTTGCTGGTTAATTTGATGTAGAAACTGAATTATTTTAAAAGTACATTTTACATTTGTAGTTTAACATTTGTTATATGATTATTTACATTTGTTTGTCAGGGTGTGAAACCAGGCCCGATCAATGCCACGGTCATCACAAAACCTGTAGCAAGCCGTTCTGCACAAGGTGGAGTGAGGTGAAGTTCAGCAACCACATTTTTTTTTCATTGGTACAAGGATGCTGAGATCAAAGATATTTTGTTACATTTCTGTGGCGAGGGGGCGTGGCCGAGAGCCGTGGGAACGTGGTGAGGCCACCGCGTAAGTGGCTACACCTGCGGTGCGCACCTGCCTCGGATCCCACGGAAGAAGCTCTGGACCATAAAAGGAGGACCGATGGCAGAGGAAGGCGAGAGAGGACCGGGCCCGGGCATATTGTTTTACTTTTGCTTTCAGTTTGACGGCAGTCTCCGTGAGGAGCTGCCGTCCGTTTGTTTTGGTTTAGACGGCAGTCTCCGTGAGGAGCTGCTGTCATTGTTATTAATAAATATTTTAAAACTGCGTCGGTTCTCCGCCTCCTTCTTCTCGGCGGCCAAAGGGCCGTAAACTTCATTACAATTTCATTGCAAGGCTTTATGCTGTTAAAGCATTTAAAATAATACATATAAAATGTAAAAAAAAAAAAAAACTGAAATAGCAATTAAAGCAATGAGAAATGTAATGTTACCAACAATAATTAACCTAAATATTTCCACACAGAAGTGGACTCTACAGAGGGATGGTGGGCCCTTTACCAGATTCATGCATGTTTAGAGTTGAGGAGGCATATGCAGAATTCAGCCCTGAGGACAAGCCACTTGTTACCACCATGAACATGTCACCTGACAAGCCACTTGTTGAAAGTGCATTTGGGTTGGTCCAGGAAGGAAGCTTATTGTCTTTCCAGCAGCCTGTCTTAACATCACGGTACATCACACTACACGATGCTCCATCAACTCCACCTTTGCCTCTTGAAGGAAATTATCTTGCTCCATCTACATGCATATTTGTTTGCACTGAGGAGGAGCTCTTTCACCTTCAAAGTCTAAACACACCACTAGATATGGCTCAGAAAATTGAAAAGGCAACACGCGAGCAAAGCTCTTGTCCTGACTGGCATCAGCTTCGCAGATCAAGAGTAACAGCTTCCAGGTTTCGGGAGATATGTCTAGTCAGAGGACTAAGCTCTGCAGAGTCCCTTGCAGAGCGAATCATCCGAGGAACCAGACAAACAGCAGAGATGAGAAGAGGTGCTGAAATGGAGTCAGATGTAACAGCGGAATACACCAAGTTGAAAAATGTCAAATTCTCACCCTGTAGTTTAATCATCCGACCTAATGCTCCATGGCTTGGTGCATCCCCTGATGGCATAGTTTTTGATCCCACCGACAATCCTCAATTTGGACTTGTTGAAGTTAAATGTCCTAATGTCAAAAACATTGTAGAATGCAAATATTTGCAAATGGACCATGGATTTCTCACCCTGAAAAAGAGCCATGCCTACTATTACCAAGTGCAGGAAAAACTACTGGTCTCCGGAATGCAGTGGTGTGATTTCATGGTGTGGGCCCAGGAGGATTGTTTTGTCCAGCGTATCTACAGTGACACTTCAGTGCACAAAGTTATCAGAGAGAAAGTGGATTATTTTTACTTTTACACATACATGCCAAAATACTTGTCAATGAAATAACTGTCAAAGAAATGAGAAATCTGTAAAACAGTACTCAAACATGTTATTAAATGTGTTTTATTTGTACAATGTCTGTTTTTGTGTTCAATTCCATTTTCTGATATGTACAATGTCAGTTTTATTTACAGTATATTCCACTTATCTTGCTGGTCATAACAGTTTCCTCTTAAAATAAACATAGATTGAGTTAACATGTATTGAGAATGGTGAAAAAACAGTAACAGTTAAAGTAAGAATTCCAGTAGTCAAAGTAAACGGTAATCTAAGATTTTTTTCATTTGATCCATGTCTTAACTAATGCCTTGTTTTGATAATTTGACAACAGACATGCAACTGAAAAAAGTTGATTGATGTTAACACTGTGGGAAAGTGTAATGACACCATCAAAAAGTTTGTTTTGTTTGATCCTCCTGATGACCCGTTCCACGTGCACACGCAATCTCGCTATTGCCTGCGTTTCTTTCACCTGATGTGCTGGCATCTGCTTTCCCCTGGACAGAAATGGTGGACAGTACACTTTGCATTTGACACAGTCACTAATCAGAAAGCCTTTATCAACCATAACTGCCATGTCTTCTGTCAGCATTTTTGTTATCCCACACTGTTTAAAGATCTCCCTGTCACTCACTGACCCAGCATAAAGCTGAGAGACTAATGTCACTGGACCATGAGGCGCTATTCCAATGAGGCCTTTCATTGTGCAGTGAGATTTGTAATTTGAATACATTTCACTTTGCAGTAATGGTGAGGATGGTGTTTGACATCTGATCTCAGTGCAGTCAATGATGACCTGTGTGTCTGGGAAATCAGAGAACTCTTCAGGAAGGTTAGATTTTACATCAGCTGCTGAAAGCCACACACACACTGATCCCAGCAGTGTATAGAGATAGTTTGTCCATGTCGCAATTGTTCTGCTCACTGTGGAAGGATGCATGTGGAAACTGTGCCAGGTCTTTCTCCTTCAATCCAACAGACAGGTAGACAAGGAAAAGAAAAAACTCATCAATTGGGAAGGTAAAACATGCATAAAGGTAAGTTTGTTTAAGAACATATTAAAGTCAGCTTTATACGCGTATATGGGTGTGTGTATGTATGTGTATATGTATATTTACAGTACATACATGTAAATAAATGTGTATGCATGTATATATTTATATGCAAGTGTGTGTTTAAGCGTGTGTGTGTGTGTGTATATATATATATATATATATATATATATATATATATATATATATATATATACATACACACACACATACATATACATGCATACACATACATAAGTATATACATGCATGTATATACATATATGTATGTATGTATGTGTATGCATGTATATATATATATAAATAAATGTGTTTGTGTACAGTCATGCTTACTGTGCGTATAAAACCTACCTCTGATGGTGGCAGTACATCTATGATGTCTTCCTGCTTTCTAGCAGCAGATTTAGCCCTGGACACACGAATGATTTTGTGAATGGATGGCTCGATTAGCCACCAGAAAGATGTCAGGTGACGGTAGCTGGGCAACCTATAAGCAGAAGTGTTACTGAATACATTTACAAATTGTTTACATGTTTCCGTGCTAGTAATGCAGGCACGTGTATTTAAAAATGAGTATATGTAATCACATCTAATCCTAAGATTCTTCCAATCTTCAGACCTACCTTGTATAAAATCGGATGTCCTCATCTGAGCCAGCAAACCGTTCCAATCCAAAATCACGCTGAACGTGTAGTTCTTTTAGCTGTTTTTTCAGCTCATCCACTTCATTTGAAAGTTCTTCTATTTTAGCATATGCCAGGTCTAATGATGAAGGCTCGGGAATGGTTCAGTAATCATGATCCATCGTAACATCCATGGGTGTGGGTTCGACGGATACCACTTCAGCCGGCCTCTCTCTCCTCTCCCACACACTGGACCGCGATGCTTTGACTGCATAGTTATTCCAGGCAAAAAGCACTGGCACAGCGCCAGTTACTAACTTTTTTCGTGCCTCTGGTGTTTGCGGTTCAATAATCTGATCCCTGCTAAAATGTCTACTGCAAACCTTGGAATTGCCGGTTGGACAAAAATCATCTCGGCGTATGTTCACAAGCCACTGTTTTCTAAGGTCCACGTTTGAAGGAAAACTGTGAAAACTTATACTTCTGTTGAATTTCGCAGAAGATGTACACAGCGGAACGCAGCAGTGTACGTTGTATACCTTGCTGTCTCTGAAATCTATAAACACTTTTTTTTTTTTACATTTTCTCCCAACTTCGCAACAATGGCCGACAAACCGGAACTAAGCGGGCCCTATTACTTCAAGGCGGAACTACGTCACGAGCCTGTGTGCAAGTAGCGCATTGGTTAGGCATTACCACACTATGCTTTATAAAGCCATCGTCCAAAGCCCTCTTGAACGAGCAGTGTTCTTAAGGATTTGAGTTTTGTTAAGAAACCGACTGCTAAACATCCCGCTGCGTAAACACTCGATACTCTTAACAAAAAGCAACTATGGCACCTGTACATTAGGCACTGCTGGGATTCAAACCCAGGATTTCCTGTTTACTAGACAGGCGCTTTGACCAACTAAGCCACAGCGCCAACACCAAAAAGGAGGCAAGACGTTTTGAGACGTTCACGTTTCTGAGACTAAAAAAAGACAGCAAGTCTTAAAATGGCAAGCAAAGAGGTTTTTTAACTCTATTTGTTGCACTATTCATTACGCCTCAAAGCTATACAATTTTATAATTCGTTCCCGAAAGCTCTATAAAACAAGCACACGCACCACCTGGACTATGGCGCTGCTGGGATTTGAGCCCAGGATCTCCTGTTAACAATACAGGCGCTTTGACCAGCTAAGCCACAGCGCCACAAAAATTCACCGTAAGAGACATTTGCCTGATAAAAAAAAATCAAAGAAGAAAAAATAATACATAACAAAAACCAGCATGTCAAGTTGCAGAAAATGCTGACAAGACGGACGTGGTCTTTTAGAGTCTGGATGATCATGTCTCAAACCTGACCGGTAACCTGGCCTCTGTTCAAGATCAAAGCAAAATATGTGTGAATTTATTTTTATTTAATCTATTCTTAATCATGTGTCATGTGCCTTCGAGTCATTCCTCAAGCCCACTAGGCCCTACACCGTTTTCTAATCTCCCTTATTTAAAACAGCTTAATTAAGTCATCGGCTTTATTGTAGAGTACCCCTAGTATCTGAACCTGCAATGCGCAATGAAAGAAAGAAGCAAAACGGGATGGACAGATGCCTAAAATGTTAGTGTTACATATTGAGTAACATTATTTTTGACAATGCTAGTGTGTATTGTTCCTGTGTGTGTTTCCTCCATTATCTATCTCTTTCTCTCTCTCCACATGAGCGGAGATCAGGTGCAGCTGTGAGAGAGGCGGCGCCAGCTATAAAGCCACGCCATTGACGCTCCTCATCGAGTTCTCTTCCTATTTCCCCTCGCTATTTTGTGTTTTTGTGTGTGTGTGTGTGTGTGTGTGTGTGTGTGTGTGTGTGTGTGTGTGTGTGTGTGTGTGTGTGTTTGTGACTGTGGCTGAATGTGCAGATGTGTCCACAGACGTGCTGAATGTATGTGTATGTGTATGTGTGTGTGTGTGTGTGTGTGTTGTGATTGAGAGAGCGTCTGGTCTGTGTTCAGAAGCTCCTCCTCAGTGTCTCTGTGTTGGTCTTGATGGAGCAGAAGCCTTTATTTCTCTGAGCGCAGCAGGAAAGCTTCAGCTAAACTGTGTGTTTTCCTACTTTAGTCAATCCAACACTGAAAACTCCTCATCTAGTCAAGAGTTACTGGCTTATTACTGGACACAGACATTACTGAGCTTGATTTATTCGCTTTATTAAGCATTATTAATGCACAGTTGTGCTGGTGAACATCAGTTAATGCACTGAGAGTCAACAAGAACTAACAGAGAACAACTTTACTGTCATCAACTAACATGAACAAATCAATAAATACTGGAATAAATGTGTTTTTATTGTTCAGTTCAAGTCAAATCATGAAGAAGAAGAAGATCAGAAGAGCAGAAACAAACGTCACACTTCATTTCTCCTTTATTCATTGAGCTGCTGGATTTCTCTACAGTTGATTCAAGATTTGACAGAGATTCAGACAGGATTCAGACATTTCCATGTTCATCATCACATTCTAATATCAGCAGTGGATTTGACATTGACTTTTATTATTTGTGCTCAAACAACAGAGAAACAATGAAGAAGATCAATCTGTAGACAAGAATGAGCTGATCTGAACACAGCAGCATCCTGGAGGACACTTCATAAACATCAATGATGACACTGATGAAGACTGAGAAACACACACACACACACACACACAAACACACACACAAACACACACACACATTTGATTAATTTTATTTGGAATGACTAATACTATTAAAACAATTCAGCATCCAAATAATCGTAAGGAGCCCATAATGTTTCACAATAAAAGCAGCATGCAACCATTGATGATCTTTTGCGTGGCACTATTAGACACTCAATCCATTCTACGTGCAGTATTAAGTAAATGGATTAAGGATAGAGATGGCATCGTCTTCTCCACACATGAAGACTGCCTATTATTGCAGATACAGAACAATACTTTGCAATTTGTTAAGAGTTTTTTTTACTGAGTCCGGCAATTTGTAGTCCTCTCACACACAGTTTATGAACATGCCCAAGGCTACCGTAAATTAAAACCACCAACTTTGTGTTGTAGCCACACACTTTCAGAGCATTCACTAATGGTTTATATTTCAGCATTTTTTCTGAATAGCACAGATCCATGTATGAGTCAAAACAACAGCCTACTTCCATAATCAGAATGTTTTTCAGTACTTCATCCACAACAACAATATCACGAGTGTTTGGAAAATCTCTAATGACGGCACTCAGAACATGTGCATTACTGCTCAATGATGGAAACCAGTTCATTCGTACAGTTTTGTTAGTGTATAGTGCACTGTGCACACTGACTCTGTCCACCTCTTTAGCTGTGATGTTCACAATGCGATCGTGACGTGTGATGTACATGCCTCTGAACGCGGGGCAGCCGTTCATTATGTGTGCTGTTGATTCCACCGTTCTATCGCTATGTAATAAGCAAATAGGTTCATGGTGTTTCGGGTACCACACGGACAGATTAAACTTTGTAGGAAGTGTTTGTAAACGAGCTCTAATGACAAACTTAAGAATAGTGTGGTCAATAGCGGGGTTGTGTAGCGCAATGTGTGAGACTGTGTGATCCGCGCTCTGCAGGCAGGCCAGTTTGCCCTGCAGCCGCAGATGAGTCCAGTAACTGCGCTGCTGTGTATAAAAGTGCTGGAGAATCTCATACCTGCACGTCCTGCCCTTCAACTCCTTCTTTTCTCCACCATTATCTAAAGTTGCTTCAGCAGATGTGTTATCAATGTCCATGATCACCTCATCGCTGACTTTCACCTGCTGTCCGCTCGTGTTCCTCCAGCTCAGCTGTATGTTATTGCTGCTGCACAAGTCATTCAGGTCCGGCCAGTCTGAGCGCACTCCAAATCCCACAGACGCTGTATCCAGCCTACCATTAAGTTTCTTTCTAAATCTTAAGAAACTTGGTTCTCCTTCAGCTGCATATGGCACCTTGCGTTTACCCAGATCCAGAAGGAGTGAGCTCCGGGCTAGCCTTTGTACTGTCGGGTCATCGCTGTTCAACATGTGCAATAGATGGTTTATCCTAGTAGCTGTGTAGATCCACTCGATATTGGGAAACCCGAGTCCGTCCTCTGTTTTATTAGTGAATAAAATACTTCTTGTCATGTGTGTATTAAGACATAACCATTTTCGTGCCAGCTGCACAGCCTTATCATTCATTTGCTTTAAAGCTTTCTTTGAGATGTGTACGTTAGCAAACAGATATTGTATTTTGGAGAGAGCGATCTCATGAACTGCTTGGAGTTTTAGACAGGACTGTAAGGGACAGCGATCTATTTTGTCCAGTCTGCAAAAATACTCATTGCAGATTTCATTCAGTTGTTCTTGCCATTCTCCAGCTACCTTAAATTTATGTCCAAGGTAACTATAAGTCTCATGTCTGGCATAAACTCTGATCGCATTTCCTGAGATTGTGAACACAGGAGGATGGTCATATTTGGCTCTGTGCCACCTGTTGCCGCCGGATCGGCGTTCATAAAACACTGCACACTTGCTGTTCTTCACCTCGAGTCCAGACCACTGCAAAAAGCGGTCAGTGTCTGACAACATATTGGTAATGACATTTTCCTCTCTTGACACTAAGACGACGTCATCTGCGTAGGCTTGGACGGGATTCGGAGATATTACATCGGGCGGGGCGAGGAGGCAGATCCATTTCAGCCATTGGTTTAATGCCAGAATAAAATTCACTGCGCTCCAAGGACAGCCTGTTTTAATTCCAACTGCAAGCTTTATGGGTTTTGTCAATTGCTGTCCGCACATTACTTGTATAAAAGATTTCTCATATACATCCTTAATTATCAGTCTGTACTGCTCTGGCAGTTTTATCTCTTCAAGAGAACGAATCATTTCACTATGAGGTAAAGACCCAAAAGCATCCCGAAAGTCAAGAAACACAGCAAAAAAGCGGGAGGACTCGTGTTTAAAGTCATCAATAGCAGTCTTCAAACAGAAAACATGTTCGTTCATTCCTTGCCTCTCTATATATGCTTTTTGCTTTGTTGATAGTATACCAGAATCCACAAGGCAGAATATGATTTAAAATGCATTTCATAAATACCTTGTAAATGGAGGGCAGCAGTGATATATCCCTCCAGGTGGAGGGGTCTTACGGAATGTTGTCTTTCTTGGGAATCCTGTGGATGATGGCTCCTTTCCACAAATCAGGAACTTTTCCATTGATTAAGCAGACATTGAAAATCTGTGTTAACGTCGATGCTGTGAAGTGTTTTGTCGCTTTAAGCACTTCATAAGTTACCCCGTCAGCTCCACAAGCCTTGTTGTTGGGAAGGCTGAGAAGCACTTCTGTGATTTCATTTGTGGTGAAGTTGGAAGTTCTGGGCTGTGTGTTGATATCAACCGGGCCAAGGATGCCACACCATGGGGGGCTGTCGCGCTGGTGATGCTGCTGCCTCGGTCCACACTTCTTAACATAGTATTCATATACCTTAGACACATCACTTATGGCAGAAGGAGGAATCGGGTGAGTACTATTATTTAAGATGATGTCAATGGCTTTACCTCTACGATGTTTCCAGAGATAGACAAGCTCATTTTGGCTCACCTCAGTTGACTCTCTCGCTCTGCTGGATTTTGTCGCTCTGTTGAGCGCTGGTTGAATAGTTTTCCGTATGTGGTGCAACTGGTGATCTATCCATTCAGTGAGTGTGTGCTGTTCAAATCCGAATGGGAATGCTCCACAGAGAGGGAATTTTCTCAGAATTCTCGCTGTATATTTCAACAAAGGCAGGCCCAGTGGCCGTCCGTCTCTGTGCACTATTGTGTAAGTTCCGTTCTTATAATATACTCCACAGAGGATGGATATTAATTTTGTCCAATGACGCGGGTCTTTACCGGTTAAAGAGTATGACTTGTTTATCGCTCATTAATTTCACGTCCAGAGTTTCTCTGAACTCCTTTTCTTGTGCCTGAAAACACATCCATTCCTGTTCAGAGAGCTGACGGGTATATTGTTCAAAGTGTGTTAAGTTAGCGGCTGTGTGATTTCTTTTAGGAAAAGCGTTTCGTCCGCGGGTGTAAATTTTGCCGCTTCTTATGGCGTCCTTAACCGCAGTTTTCAGCGTTGCAATTAGGCACATCACTTGAATTGTTTCACATTGGGCTCCTTCTGCGTTCACGACGGCAGTTACGACAGACACACACACACACGCACGCACACACACACACACGCGCACACACACACACACACACACACACGCACGCACACACACTGCTGCTGACTGCTCCTGCAGTGGATTCTGGGTAAATCTCTTGTCAGTCTTCAGCTCAGTTTCACTGATGATCCAGACCAAACAGTAAACCCAGGGCAGAGCGGCTCAGTGAATGTGGTCTGGACTGAGTGGATGAGGCTCATTGTGTCTCTATAGATGTTGTAGAAGCTCAGAGTTCCTGTACTTTGATCCACAAACACTCCTATTCTCCTGCTGAGCGGCTTCACTGAGAGCTTAGTGCGTGTGTTATTGTGACTGAATGAGAAACTGGAGGAATCACAGATCAAACTCCAGGACTGAGCATTATTACCAAACCAACACTCAACACCTCCCTTCCTCCTGATGCTCTTATATGACACTGATATACACACATCATGATCTCCACTCCAGTCAATCTCCCAGTAACAGCGTCCACACACACTCTCTCTGCACAACACCTGAGGCCAATAATCAAATCTGTCTGGATGATCAGGATACGGCTGATTCTTTCTCACACTCTTCACCTCTCTGTTCTCCTCAGACAGAATGAATTCAGTGTGTGCTGTGTTTGGATCCAGAGTAAGGAAACAGACATCTAAACACAAGAACACACACATTTATACCCACAGATGTGTGTGTGTGTGTGTGCGTGTGTGTGAGAGAGACAGAGAGAGAGAGTGTGTGCGTGCGTGTGTGTGAGAGAGACAGAGAGAGAGAGTGTGTGCGTGCGTGTGTGTTGTGTGTGTGTGTGTGTGTGTGTGTGTGCATGCTTGCGTGTGTGTGTATGTGTGTTTGTGTGTGTGATTGAGAGAGGGAGAGAGAGAGTGTTGGTGTGAGTGCGTGTGTGATTGAGAGAGGGAGAGAGAGTGTGTGTATGTGTGTGTGTGTGTGAGTGCGTGTGTGTGTAAGTGAGAGAGTGTGTGCATTCATGTGTGTGTATGCGTGTGAGAGAGACAGAGTGTGTGTGTTTGTGTGTGTGTGTGAGAGAGAGTGTGTGTGTATGTTTGTGTGTAAGTGAGAGTATGTATGTGTGTGTGTGTGTGTGTGTGTGTGCATGTGCGTGTGTGTGTGTTTGTGAGAGAGTGTGTGTATGTGTGTGTATGTGTGTGATTGAGGGAGAGAGTGTGTGTGTGTGCGCGCATATGTTTGTGTGTGTGTGGTCCTACATTTGTGCAGTCCTGCTGTAATCCTCGTGTGTGTGTGTGCATGTGTGTGTGTGTGTGTTCCTACATTTGCGCAGTCTTGCTGTAATCCTTGTGTGTGTGTGTGTGCGCGTGTATGTGTGTGAGTATGTGTGCATGTGTGTGTGTATCTGTGTGTGTAGTCCTACATTTGCGTGGTCCTGCTGTAATCCTCGTGTGTCCTCCATGATCCAGACTGTAAACACACACAGATGGAGAGAATGAGCTGTTTAGTTTCCCCCTCAGCTAATAAGCTAAAGCTAGCACTGAGCCGCTCAGCTACACGCTCCAAACTCTTGAGCTAAAACACACAACACTTGTTGGTTGAGCCGGGATGCACAATGAATGTAACACAGTGCGTTCTGTTCCTCTGCTGTTGGTGAAGCGAGCGCAGATACTGCTCATGTTGATGGAGACACCCTGCTGCAACATTCATTTATTACAGTGATCACACTTAGCTTTGCCATCGTTCTTCAGCACATGCAGCCTTTGAGCACATGTTGCAGTCCATCTCTAAACTATGTTCAGATTATTAAAGCTGCTCGCCAGCGCCCAAGTTCCTGACAGATTAGCAAGTGAAAAATACACATGTGTGCACAGAGAAGAGGAATCCAGATGTTGATTTTAGAACAAGAGTCTGAACATTAATCCAAGTGTCTAATTCCAGAATCTGAATCCATCTTCAATCCCCAACCCTATTCCTGACCTGATATTGTAGGATTCTTCAGCAGAAATGGAGGAAGAAGTTTCTCTGCTCAGCTCAAATGCTGAAACTGTACAGTGTGTCCCGCTTAATGTCACTGTAACTGAGCCAATACACTCCAACATTTACAGAGGAGATTCATTTCACACTCAATGATTTGCTCTTCATAGACATGACTGTAATACTCTACAAGCTGTATCTTCTGTCTGTCCTCACCCCATAACCCTCACAGAAAACTGAAGCTGATCAAAAAAGAGCTTTCTAGTGTCTTTTTAAAGCCATTCAGTGTAAAAGCACAAGGCCAGTGCTGCTCCACATACTTGAGTTTGTCCAGTGTGTAGTTTGGATCCTCCAGTTGTTCAGAGAGCAGCTTGACTCCTGAATCTCCTGGATGATTGTAGCTCAGATCCAGCTCTCTCAGGTGTGAGGGGTTTGAAGTCAGAGCTGAAGACAGAAAACCACAGCCTTCCTCTGTCACCATACAGCCAGACAATCTACAAACACAGCAATAGTCCACATCACACAGTCGGACAATCACACATCTCTTTGTGTTGTGGAGATGCTCACTGCTGTTTCTGCTCATGTCAACAGCAGTGATGACCACACACATACTGATTAGCTCTCCTTATTGATCAAGCCCACACATCAGCAAACACACTCACACAAATAATGTAGCATCTTAATATGACCTCCTTCTGAATGAGTGTTACGACCCCCTCGTTTTGAGTCGCAACATAAAAGAGTTCGGACAACAAAAGAATGTATATGCAACTTATTTATTATACATAAAACTAAATAGAACAACAAATCAACAAACAAACGTCTAGGGGAAAAAATAAAGAAAATAACTACTTTAACTACACAAATAAATAATGCTAAACAAAACCATAAGGTTGCAGAAATGAAGAGATGATCTGAACACGAGGACGGCCCGTAGCCACACCGTCCTCCAGAAGCTAGCACTCAAAACCCTTTTATATGGTTTGAGCCAATTGGTGACAACCAGGCACCCAATCAGGATCTGCCACATCCATACTGAAGTCCTGGGGTCGTCACACCTCCCACTCCAAAAGGAGGTTCCCTAAAGAACCGACAAAAACAACTAGTGGAACAAACAGAACATAAACCAACTAAATTGAAATTTACAATAACAGGAGTACTCATCTCCATAAATCTCACTCCAGTTTTCTCCCCGACTCCTGGGCCCTAGGAAATCAGAGTAAAGACTAGAGATAGAAAATGAGAGAGAGACAGAATCGAGAGAGAGAGAGAGAGAGAGAGAGAGAGAGAGAGAGAGAGGGAGAAAGACAAACAAAAGATATGCCCAACCTAATGGGACATTTTACACTCTTGAGAGAGCGTCAGCAATCAGGTTGTCTTTGCCACGAATATGTTTAATCAGCAGAGAGAATGGTTGCAATATAAGGCTCCATCTCATAATCCGCTGGTTCTTTCCACGCATTCGATCCAAGAAAGTTAAAGGATTATGGTCTGTATAGATGACAATAGGACCACAAACTGAACTCAAATAGACCTCAAAGTGTTGAACAGCCAACACAAGAGCTAAAGCCTCTTTTTCCACTGTGGAATAGACCTGCTGATGACAATTGAATTTTTTTGAAAAATAACTGACTGGATGCTCAACTCCTTTGTCATCTTCCTGAAGAAGAACTGCACCAGCACCAAAAGCACTAGCGTCCACCGCTAGAAGAAAAGGTTTCTCAAAGTTTGGTGCAGTCAACACCGGAGCATTAGCTAAAAGAGATTTAGCATTATCAAAAGCACATTGACACTGCACTGACCAATGGAAAGGTCTTTTTGGGCTCAATAAATCTGTCAGAGGGGCAACAACATCTGCAAAATTCTTACAAAAACCTCTATAGTAACCCACCATTCCGAGAAAACGCCTTAACTCACGACGAGTAGTGGGAGTGGGAAAACTAGAGATGGCTTCAACTTTAGCACTAATAGGACGAACGCACCCTCTGCCAACCACCTTACCCAAATAAGTCACTGTAGCCTTACCAAACTCACACTTGGCAAGATTAACAGTCAAGTTAGCTTTAGCTAAACGTTCAAACAGTTCTCTAATTTGTGCTAGATGTTCTGACCAAGTAGAACTGTACAGCACAACATCATCCAGGTAGGCTTCACATCCCTGCATCCCTGATAACACTCGATTTACCAGACGTTGAAAAGTCGCTGGAGCATTTCGAACTCCAAAAGGCATTACTGTGTACTGTAGGAAACTGTCTGGTGTAATAAAAGCAGACAATTCCTTAGCACGAGATGTTAACGGCACTTGCCAATATCCTTTTAAAAGATCAAACTTACTCACAAACTGTGCAGATCCTACCCGATCTACACAATCATCGATTCTGGGTAAAGGAAAACAATCAGGTTTTGTAAGTGAATTGAGCTTCCTATAATCAGTACAAAACCGATAAGATTGATCTGATTTAGTCACTAGAATGCAGGGGGAGCTCCACGAACTAAAACTGGGTTCTGCTAATCGGTGAGCAAGCAAATATTCCACTTCTTTCTCAAGGAGTTTCCTTTTAACAGGATTCACCCGATATGGATGTTGTTTTACAGGTGAAGCCATCCCAACATCAATGTCATGTTGAATGACATGAGTTTGAGTAGGAACATCAGAAAAGATAGAAGGGAATGAATTTACCAACTCAATGATACTGGTCTTCTCTGGTTCGCACAAATGAGACAGATGATGAGAGAGATTAACAAGAAATTCCGAATTATTCAGGCGTCCTTCCACAACTCCTCGTGAAGGACCACTCTTTTCATCCAGATCAGTAGTCATGTCCACAGAAGCTCCTGAAACACTGGAGTCAAGATCGGAGGTCACGACATGTACTGAAAGAGATGAAACAGGGCTCAAGTATGGCTTCAGCAAGTTAACATGGCAAACCTGTACTTTCTTTCGTCGATCAGGTGTACTTAAAAGATAGTTGTTATTCGTGTAACACTTTACTATGGTGTATGGTCCACTAAACCTAGCCTGAAACGGACTACTTAAAACAGGAAGCAATGCTAAAACTTTATCGCCAACCTGAAAACTTCGAAGTTTAACTTTGCGATCAAACAACCTCTGCATCTTTTCCTGAGACTTACCTAGTTTTCGCAAAGCGATAGCTCGAGCTTCATAAAGTCGATAGCGAAAACCACTGACATAATCTAGAACATTCTCAGGTGGATCAGTGATGTTCCATTCATCGGCTAAAACAGCAATCGGGCCTCGGACTGTGTGTCCGAACACCAACTCATTGGGGCTAAAACCAGTGCTCTCTTGAACAACTTCACGAATAGCCAACAACATCCAAGGAAGACCATCCTCCCAGTCACAATCAAGTTCAACACAATAGGATCTCAAAAGTGACTTAAGAGTCTGGTGGAACCTTTCTAAACCTCCCTGACTCTGAGGATGATAAGCACTTGAGATATTGTGTTTAACTTTAAGTTGTTGTAGAACTTTTGAAAATTGTCGGGACATAAAATTTGAACCTTGATCAGACTGAATGGTTTTTGGAATACCAAAGATAGACATGAAATTTGTCAAAGCCTTTAAAATCGATTTTGTTGTGATCGATCTCAATGGATAAGCTGTAGGATAGCGTGTAGACTGGCACATTACAGTAAGCAAATAAGCATGTCCGGCCTTAGATCGGGGTAAAGGACCCACACAATCTATGATTAGGTGTTCAAAAGGGGTAGTACAAACAGCAATGGGTTGTAAAGGAGCCAATGGAATACGTTGATTAGGCTTCCCGGTCATTTGACAGTTGTGACAAGACCGTATGTATTTAGTCACATCTTTCTTAAGTCTAGGCCAATAAAATTCCCTCAAAATCCTATCACATGTCTTTCTTACCCCCATATGACCAGCAGGGCCTTGGTGTGACAGCCTTAAGACATCATGACGAAAAATTGAAGGAACCACAATTTGGATCCTAGGATCAAGAGAAGAGTCAGAAGACATAGGCTGTTGTCTGCAAAGCAACCCATCCCGAAGAATATAAGACGTGGAGACTTTGTTTTCTCCACCAGCACCGACTAAGGAAAACATCTCCTGAACAGCTTCATCCGCATGCTGGGCTTTAATCAGCTCAGCTCGAGTCACACTATGAAGTGGAGATAACAAACAAGTGTTAGCATTAGCATCACAAGGTGGACTTTCAGAAAGTGAAAGAGGCTTTTCAATAGGTGCATCAACAGATGTAATATTGTGCACAGGAGTCTCTTCATCTACAGTAGTGGTGTTCACAGTACCAGGCTCTAGTGATAAGTCTGTAGATGAAATAAAAGTATCACTAAGAACACTTCCTGTCTCATCCAACACTCCTCTCTTAGTCATCGCTCGAGTTACTGCACATGCTGGGAACAAATCAGAACAGTCAGGAGGCTTATTCAATCCTTCAACAGAAGGAAACACAACAGGTGGAATTTCACCATCAGGTTTCTCCCACACATTACCACCAGCCAAGTCATTTCCAAGTATAAAGGTGACACCAGGAATAGGAAGGTTAGCACGAACTCCTACAACTACATCACCTGTTACAAGTTTGGAGTTAAGGTGAATGTGGTGCAATGGAACTTCCATGTAGCCCATTTCAAGCCCTCTGACCAGCACATGAGACCCAGTAGCAGTACGTTCAGACAAAGGCAAAAGTCCTTGCATCAAAAATGACTGTCCAGCACCTGTATCACGAAGAATACGAACAGGAACAAATTCATCAGAATCAGGCAAAGAAACACTACCATCAGTAATGAATGGCCCAAAATCCACACTGGTCTTATCCTCCATTTCACTGATATTTATTTTCTCAATCTGCTCGGTGCCAACATTGTGATTCACTTTTGAAATCAAACCAACAGGTTTAACAGATTTATCTTTCTTTTTTAAAATAGCACAGTCAGAAATTTTATGTCCTTGTTTTTTACAATAAAAACAAATAATTTCACCTTTTTGACATGTGAGTGAAACATTTTCAGCAGGAACTGACACAACATGCTGACGTGAAAGGATCTTTTTACTTTTACTCATAGAATTCAGCTTTAATCTACTCATATCATTTACATGAGCAGTATTCTGGTGAGTGAGAGTAAATTCATCTGCCATAAGTGCAGCCTCAGACAGTTTAGTCACTTTATGCTCATTAAGATACATGGCCACAGCATTTGGAACACAGCACTTAAACTCTTCAAGAAGAATGAGCTCTCTAAGCTCCTCCTTAGATTTAATTTTTACTGATGAGCACCAGCGGTCAAACAAATTTTCTTTCTCTCTAGCAAACTCAAGAAAAGTGCTTTTCTCAGATTTAAAATGAGTTCTGAATTTTTGTCGATAAGCCTCAGGTGCTAATTCATAAGCTTGTAAAATAGCGGACTTCACAATCTCATAATCGCTACTTTGCTCTGTAGTCAACGCTGAATACACATCCTGTGCTCTCCCTATCAACACGCACTGCAATAATAATGTCCAAAAAGTCTTTGGCCACTTTAATGACTCTGCAACACGTTCAAAATGCTGAAAGTATTTCTCTACTTCCCTCTCCAAAAACGGCGGCACTAGCCTAATGTTTTTGTGTACATCAAACACATTTGACTCAGCAGCTGAAATTACAGGAGCTTGATGTGATTTTAATTTCAATTCCAGCTCAAGTTTTCGCAATTGAAACTCTCTTTCCTCTCGCTCTTTCTGCAACTCCAACTCCATTTTCCGCATTTCTAACTGTTGTTGCATTTTCTTTACTTCAAAATCATTCTCCAACTCTTTCTCTTTCAAAGCACAAACATCACGCTCGGCTCTAAATTTTTCCGCATCAACACACAGCTGTTTTTCTTGCAACGACATTTCACTAAACTTTGCATTTAGATCGACACTACAAACAGGAGACGATACAGACTCATCAGGAATAATAGGAGCTCTTACCTCTAAAACGCCGCGTTCACAAAGTGCGCTCTTCACAGCTTTCATCAGCGTTTCCTTGAGTTTCTTGTCATTACTCGTTACCTCAATATCAAAACGCTCCGCGATCTGCAACAGTTCCTCCTTCGTACATCTCTCCAGTAGTATCTCCGAAGGAAATGCAAAGAAATCTTCAATAAGTGATGAAGACGACATGACTGCCAACAGCAAACGCTCTAACAACAACAACAAAGCGCGCACACACTGAAGCGCACGTGAAACTAGCGCCTAACAACTACAAATCCCATCAGCCACTTCGCCAGGAACAAAAACAGCAGACGCGCTCAGTTTACAAAAACTCACCGTTATAAGAGATTACTATAAACTATAGTTACTCTATTAATCGGAGGGCATCGTAATTAACAAGTACGGAAAAAACAAAGTGTCACCTTATGAAAAGAATGAAAATGAGAGACTTCAGTTCCTACCTACACGAAAAATAACTAACTTAACCTACCTAATCTTCAAAGGTGTACCGGACTCGGGGCGGCTTTTAAACGCTAAGCTCGAGGACAATTGGCATAGCCAAAAGCCCGATGCGTACCCCCGACAGAGACTTAATAATCTCCATCCAGAATAACCTTCAAAAATAAAAAAGGCAAAATAACAAACTAAAATAACAAATAGTGTCTCGATGGAAGGATTACAAACCCAGCTGAGAACACTCTAACTACCTGAAGTCTACTCATTTACATTGGTGAACACAAACAAAATGCATTACCTTATGTGTAGTTAAATTATCCGGACGAGCGCCCAATTTTATGTTACGACCCCCTCGTTTTGAGTCGCAACATAAAAGAGTTCGGACAACAAAAGAATGTATATGCAACTTATTTATTATACATAAAACTAAATAGAACAACAAATCAACAAACAAACGTCTAGGGGAAAAAATAAAGAAAATAACTACTTTAACTACACAAATAAATAATGCTAAACAAAACCATAAGGTTGCAGAAATGAAGAGATGATCTGAACACGAGGACGGCCCGTAGCCACACCGTCCTCCAGAAGCTAGCACTCAAAACCCTTTTATATGGTTTGAGCCAATTGGTGACAACCAGGCACCCAATCAGGATCTGCCACATCCATACTGAAGTCCTGGGGTCGTCACAATGAGTGAATGAAATGTTGCAGAGGTCTGAAACGTCTAATCAGGTGTAGGGCTGGTTGATGTCAGACAATATTTATTAATAACAGAGATGGCAAAAGTACACACATCCTTTACTCAAGTAGAAGTACAGACACTCATGTTTAAAATGACTCTGGTAAAAGTTGAAGTACTGACTACGCTTTTGTACTCAAGTAAGTTTCACTAGGTTGGTAAATAACCGGTGTCCCCCACAGTCCAAAAACATGCTGTATAGGTGAATAGATAACCTAAATTGGCCCTAGTGAATAAGTGCATGTGTGAATGGGAGAGTGTATGGGTGTTTCCCAGTACTGGGTTGTGGCTGGAAGGGCATCTGCTGCATAAAACCTTAGCTGGACAACTTTGTTGTTCATTAGGCTGTAGCGTATAATTTGCATATAATGCATATAATTTTCATACATTATTTGATTGTTTTAGAACTGAATGTACAAATCTTTACATAATAGCACTTTGTTTGCTGTATTAGATTGAAAGACCAGAGAAATCCAGTGCAATATAGTCAGAAGTGGACAAAAGATTCCACCTTAAGCATTTAAATTTCCTATTTGAACTGGAATGTCTCTCTCGTTTACCTGCGATCTGATTAAGCAAAATGGGCCTCATTACCATGTAACCAGGACAGCATCAGTCATGTTAAATTCGCTGTCTACCTCTGTCTCATTTGAGAAGTCATCCGTGCCTTTCTCATAGTAATCTTCATAAACTAGCCTACATATGGCGCATAGTATCCTTGATTGAAAAAGCACCAATGATAAAAATAAATCGACTGAATCGAAAAGGCACTCAAATGGCTCAAGACAAGAAATAATCTAGATCACAGCTCCCAACATATGAAAACCAAAGTAACAAGCCCGATATATAAATTTAAGCAGTAGAAAGTACAGATATTTCTGTAAAAATGTAAGAAGTAAAAGTTGTCAAAAAATAAGTAGTGGAGAAAAGTACTGAGACCAGAGAAAGTACAGTCACCAAGTATTTGTACTTCGTTACTTCCCATCTCTAATTAATAATCGCCTTTAAAGATATCCTGATGTCTGATAATCTCGTCTCTCCCCTCAGATCTATCATGAGATATGCCAACATGCCACTGCCAGTCTGCACACACACACACACACACACACACTGTTATGTATTTGTGCTCTGTTTTTTTCCTCTCTCTCTCTCTCTCTCTCTCTCCGTTCACCCATATCTGTTTTCATTATTCTCAGGTTCCTTTCATTGGTCCATTCAGCTGTCAGTCATTCCTCCCTGGTTACGTCAAGACCACCCGTCATAAAAGTGCGGGCCAGACCACTCGCTAGTAGTGCCTTGATTTCTCTCCCTTGCCTTTTTCTCTTTCTCTGCTTTTGTCGCTTGTTTCCGTATTTATTGCGTTCCGTATTTAAAACCCTGTCTAACTGTGTATTTTGTTGTTGCTCGTTTCTGTGTGCACATTATCCGTCTGTTATTCATATATCATTCTCAGTTTGCGTTGTTTACGAGGCTTGGACGAAGCGGACAGGTAAGAAGGTCACGTGACATACATTTTGCAACACATAGGACTACTCTGCTGTTTAGTGCATTAGGTTAGGGGCGAGCGCCACTCCTTGTACTTTTTGGATAGATAGATAGAGTAGATAGTTGGGACTCGGAAGTATCTTTGCGTGCTAATTATATTGTTTTCACATAGCTAGTTAACTAGATGCTTCTTGGGAGTTAGATTTAGTTCGGGTTCTGTTCTTTTCATTTCTTTAGCATCGCCCGCGTCCCTTCTGCCAGCTCTCTTGTTTTTTCCCGTCTTTATTTGTCTCATATTGTAAATAGTATATTTTTGCCTTACTTACTTTTTCTTTATTTTGATTAATTCAATGTGTTGTTCACTTTTGGGAATTGTAAATAAAAGCACATATTTTTGGCATTGCTTTGGTTGTCCTTTGCACTCATTCACTGTTTGTATAAATATAAATTAATTAAATTAATGTCAAACCCCACCATCCCCTAGATTAACATCAGGGGTTTGTAACACACACACACACACACACACACACACACACACACACACACACACACACACACACACACACACGATCTCTGAAGAGGAATAACTGGAGAAGAAAGAAACACTGGTGAACTCCTCTGAATGACCAAAACACCAAGGCAGGACAGAGCAACAGACAGATGCTGAGCAGCTTATCTTGGAGGATGCCCAGCACAAACTCAATGCAGCTTCACACTCTCGTCCAGCCCTACATCAAAGCATCATCAAGACGCATTTATTACAGTTTTTTGCAATGGCTATGACACTTTTTTCAATACATTTAACAAGTTTCCTAAACTCTTAACACGGTTAGCACAACATCTGTCTTCGTGGGCTATACAATTAACACATTTCTTGTAGCTTTGACACAAAATGCATCCAGTTAACACCAATTTAAAATGCTTGAAATTCTTTTACACACAAATTCAACCAAAACCAAAACAATGTAATTTTACAGTCAAATTTACAAATGCTTTAACACAGTATGTCAAAACAGATAACACCATGTTCTAAACAGAACCTATATAGGCTAAAGCCAAAGTGAACAGCTGTTCATATTGTCAATTGAAACACAAATATATTCCCTGTGTGTATATATATATATATATATATATATATATATATATATATATATATATATATATATATATATATATATATACACACACACACACAGGGAATATATTTGTGTTTCAATTTGTAATGTGCTCACTGTTCCTTTCAAGAAGAGTCCTCTTTTTAAACATACAGTATGATCATGTAATTTTAAAAACCACAACACATGAGTGTGCTTTCTAGATGGGAATCAGCTGTCATATATATATATATATATATATATATATATGCTCCCATCTCTCATATCTCCCGGCTCCCATATGAACATAATTCCCATCTAGAAAGCACACTCATGTGTTGTGGTTTTTCATATCACATGATCATACTATATGTTCTAAAAAAGGACTCATGAGGTTTTTGAAAGGAACAGTGAGCACATTACAGAACTCTGTCACCAATACGTCCAGATAAGGTTATGCAATACAGTGATTACTATGCACAGTGTGTTTTGCAGTAAACTACTCTATAAACCTGGCGTTCATTGGTACATACATTAGTTATACAGTACAGTAAAGCATTTACACTGTGTCTAATTACTTTTAAAGAGTCGTGAAGTTGGAGGTCAATCAAGTCCCACATGAAATTATCTATGTTGACGAGGCTGGCTTTGACTTAGCGAAAAGGCGTCCCCGTAAAAGAAACATAATAGGCCAAAGGGCCATCATTACCATGCCGGGCCAGAGAAGAAGTCGGGCAAATGCAGAAGACCAAGCAGAATAGAAAATTATTTTGTCTTTTATTATAATTGTGATGCTTTTTCTGTTTGTATATATTGCAGTGATGTCCTTTTGCAAATAAATTCTGTACTGCAGCAATTCTGTGTCTGTATTTTTTTACATGAACTGTAAATTTTATAAAGCAATTTTTTTCTTTATTTTTGTATTGAACTTTTGCAGTAAAAGAAAGAAAATGCCTGCATTTACTAAACCCAACAAAATGAAAATGTAGAGAGTCTTCAAATATAAGGGCAGAGCTGACACATAAACTAATGCAGTTTCTGTTATTTTAGCTGATGATATTGTTTTTATTGTCAGTGTGTTCTGATTGACTAAATGTTTCTGTTTTGAACAATAATTTCATTTTGAAACATGTTTACAGTGTTTTGTTAAACATGGTGTATTGTGTTAGTTTATTATTGTATTTTAAAAAGAAGTTTAGAGGTTTAGTTTACAATGTGTGATTTTGAGCATGAAATTAACTGTTTTGCCAATTGTGTGTTTTAGGTGTGTTGCTGCGTTTAGCAAAACTTTTAGCAAACTTGTTAAATGTATTGAAAAAACTGTCATAGCCATTGTAATAAACTGTAACTACTAAAACTGTGGACAAGCAAATATGATACAGCCTATAGATACTTTCTAGCCAGTGCTCAAACTAATATGTGTGTAATGTGTTGAGGCCACAGCTCATGATTGGCCATCCGCTTTCTCTTTCACTCATACATTCCTCTCCAAAGCGTGTGAGCGGGTCTAAACCTCAGATTATACTCATGAGCAAAAGGCCCGATCTCTCCTTCACATGTCTGCAGGTTTGTTTGCTTATGAATTCATCTACAATCTAAAGGGAATGGTCGTGACTGGGCCTACATTTACTTGATCACTTCACTAGATTATCTTTCCCCAATAATGTAGCTTATCTAATCTAACCTAACCTGATCTAATCAAATCCACATCGCCCAGCCCTAATCAGGTGTCCAGACATTTTTTTTTCTAGATGTCTGTCAGCCAGGAGTCTTAAGAAACAGAGCGGTGTCCCACATGTGTCTGAGTGAGTGACAGTGACTGATGCGCACTTGAACAGGGCACTCATATGGAGGAGGAGCAATAAGACGCAGCTGCAGACAAGCGTATCACACGAGAGTGTCAGCGCCCATTCTAGACTCACAGTGGATTTAACAGTGATGTTACCTGTTTTCCTGACAAACACGCTCAACCAATGGCTATTGCTGGACCAAGATCATGTCTGAATATTATCGAGACCTAGACTATAGAAAGAAACGTCTTGAGTCTGGACGAGTACTACAGCCCTGACAGTCACAAACTTTAGCTTGTAGATCAAACTATACAGTATAAAGAGCAACAGAAAATGACCTGATCTTCATTTGTATATTATATTGTGGACGATGATGTGAATAAACTAAAACAAACACAAACCCGCTCTCTTAATGTCTCTTTCACCAGCCTGACAGTCACATTCACACTGATGGAGCATTAGGGGACTTTTATTCTGTCAGCTGAGAAACACCTGATCAATAATCATGAGCGCTGACTCTCCTTCACACACAGCCTTTCTGACAGAAGATCTTCACTTAATATATTGCTTCATGTGAATGAGTAATCAGGGTTATTTTCAGATGCATGTGTAGTAAATACATCAGTTCACCAGGGGCCTCATGTATCAACGCTGCGTATGCACAAAAACTTTGCGTACGCCAGGTTTCACGCTCAGAATCGCTCACGTTTGGATTTACTAACGATGAACTGAACGTGGGAATGTGCGTAGCTCCACGCCAGCTTTATGGCTGGCGTACGCACATTTTTTGTTTGTGTCTGTTTTATTTCCATTGGCGACTCCTAGAGGCAGTTGTGTTAAATTGCTCTTTACAAAGTGTCTGAGTCTTGCAATGGCAGCTGTATGAGACAGGTTCATATAGTAGGTATATAAGGTTTCCATACCATACAGTTGACCAGCTAAACATTAAAGCACAATTTGCAGCAGTCGCCTGTTTTCCCAATGTAATCTGAGCGATCTACCGCACACACATTGCTATAAAGACACTATCTGAAGATGAATTTGCATGCGTGAATCAGAAACATTTCCATTCAATAAATGTGCAAATAAAATATGATGCACAAACTTATTAATGATTCCTACTTGTCTTTCTCGTTATAAATAGTGGGCAAAATCTGATATGTAGCGGGGAAATAAAGAAAAAAAAGAGTTCATTAGACGCTGGATTCGAACCGAGTTCATGCTCGAATGTGTCAAAACATGATCACATGCGTCTTATGAGCTGCGCCACTGAGACTGTTAAGAGTACTGCAACATTTTACACCTATAAATCACACTATTTTGTTTTAATTCACTCAGTGCGATGTTCAGACCCAACTGTGTTAACCGCATCAGCTAAACTCTCTATTTTTTTTCTTTTGTTGTTAATTCCGGAGAACAAACTTGCAAATAACACCACTTTTTTCCGGTCTACCTCCGAAAGCAGCACCTCCAATTCACATTCTGTTCAAAGTTTCTCTTCTTGCTTGCTTTTGCCTTTGCTTTTTCGTTGGGTTTTGTCAAAGTAGAGTCATTAGCATATTCATACGGGGGAGGAGGCAGGGAGGGGTTTTGTGCTCGTGCATGTTGCGCTCAGTTTCACGTTCATTCAGATGTACAAAAGAATATGCGTGAGATTCGGCGTACGCAGTGTTTCATACATCTGAATTTTTTTCTGCGTACGCACATTTACAGCTTTGTGCGTACACAATGTTTTAGTAAGATTTCCACGCAAGTCTTCGTACATGAGGCCCCAGGTCCCTTTCAGTAAACTGCTGAATACATGCTTATAGTGTGTCTTCATATTATTGTAGTGGTTTAGATCAGTGGTCCCCAACCCCCAGGTGGGTGCTGGTGCGTGGATCAATCAGTACCGGGCTGAACAAGAATTAATTATCTTTAAGTTGGCAGATAAAGAAGCTGGATTTAAATTGGATTTGTGGGGACAGCGCGTGAACAGAGGCATATCGGACGTGTTTCAAACAGTAGCGCGGATTTTGTGTGATACTGAGCCTGCGCCCTCACTCACCAAGCTGCTGCACGATCACCAGTCTTCACTGTTAAAGGAGTTTGAGAAACACTTTCGCATGTCGAGATGTACATGATACTCTATGTGTGTGTGCTGGCGCCCACGGGCTGTTTCACAGGCACATGCAAAGCTTGAAGGTAAACAAACAACGGCTTATCATAAGCATCTTATCGATAATTATTTATACGGTTGGCATTAAAGGGAACATATAAACGTTATGTGACTCATTTCTAGCAGCTAAATGTGTCTGGAAAAATATTCAAAGGCTTTTATTCTCATAAACCACGCGGACGTGAATGCGTCTGACTGTTCTGATTGGCTAAAGCAGACATCTCACGTCAGCACGTTCTAGACGTGCACGCGCTTTTTCCAGCAATCTTCCTTCTATGGACCATCTCGTTGCAAAGAAACAAGCTCAGGGCTCCCATTGATTTAGCGTTACTGATGTTATAATATGTTATATTGTTGGAGCAATGTGTTCATAAAGTTATTACTTCCTAATGTTATAATAGCATTGTAATGTTGGAGCAATGTGCTAATAAAGTTCCATATGAGTACACAGTGGATTCACGTTGACCGGTCCGCAGTTAGAAAAAGGTTGTGGATCACTGGTTTAGATAATATTAAGAGTGTCGTGAGACTTTTATATGTTTAGAAGAAACTGCAAACTGAACAAACAGCAGAGCATGTCTAAACTTCACCAGGACACAACAGATATAAATATAAAAATATAAAATATGAACAAATAATTCAGAGGTAATTCATTAAAAAAGATCCTTAAATCAAACTGATTCCTTTAGTTTAAGTCACATTTGGGTATATTGGAAAAAAAGAAGCTCTGAAAGTGCAACATTTCATAATAGACTAAGTAAAGCTTTTAAATATATTTATAGATAAACATTCATTATTAAAGCTATGATTAAAATCACAACCCTGTAAATGTTTTGTTTTTTTCTTCTGTCAATCCACTGAATGGGGCTCCACATCAGGTAACCCAATATGAAACTGTATCTGTTGAGTGGAGAATCATTTACCTCAGTGTGTCCAGTTTACAGTGTTGACTCTTCAGTCCATCAGAGAGCTTCTTCACTCCTGAATCCTGCAGGTCATTGTTACTCAGGTCCAGCTCTCTCAGCATACAGTTTGAGGATTGTAGAGCTGAAGACAAACTCTTACAGCACTTAACAGTGAGATTACACATGGCCAATCTAAAAAATAATAATAATAATAATCAAAATGACTGTGCAATTGTTAGTAAGTTGTTTAATGCAATACATAATTATAATCCATCCATCCATCTAACAATCTACAGAAAGAAATGTCTTGAGTCTGGACATTTTGCAGTTTACTCAGTAAAGCTTTTGAATATATTTTTACAAACATTCATTAGTAAAGCTATGATTAAAATCACAACCCTGTAAATGTTTTGTTTCTTCCTCTGCCAATCCACTAAATGGGGATCCACATCAGGTAACCCAATATGAAACTGTATCTGTTGAGTGGAGAATCATTTACCTCAGTGTGTCCAGTTTACAGTGTTGACTCTTCAGTCCATCAGAAAGAAGCTTCACTCCTGAATCCTGCAGGTCATTGTTACTCAGGTCCAGCTCTCTCAGCACACAGTTTGAGGATTGTAGAGCTGAAGATAAACTCTCACAGCACTGAACAGTGAGTTTACACGTGACCAATCTGAGAAAGAAGAACACAGATTATGTCAACAGTGTGATTTTAGTCATTCATCTAATGTAAAAACAAACTATGAGTTTATTAATATGATAAAACTATTGGAATTTGTGTCAGTTAGAATTATTCACTATTGTTATTTATTAAAACTGAATATTAAATGTCATCTAATATATTCTTGAATATTTTGAAAGGTAAGAAAACTGCTAAATTTGAGTTTAGATAAGAGGACCACGAGACTTTATATATTTATGAACCTGCAAAATGCAAATGATCAGAGCCTGTCAAACCTGCTCCAATAAACCAATTCACAGATAAACTATAAATATAATCATTAAAAATATAAAATATAAATAAAGATTTTAGAGGTAATTAGATAAAATAATCTACATAAAATACAATAAAATACACTGATTTCCTTGTGATTGAAATCACAACCCTGTAAATGTTTTGTTTCTTCTTTTGTCAATCCACTGAATGGGGCTCCACATCAGGTAACCCAATATGTAACTGTATCTGTTGAGTGGAGAATCCTTTACCTCAGTGTCTCGAGTTTACAGTGTTGACTCTTCAGTCCATCAGAGAGAAGCTTCACTCCTGAATCCTGCAGGTCATTGTTACTCAGGTCCAGCTCTCTCAGCACACAGTTTGAGGATTGTAGAGCTGAAGACAAACTCTCACAGCACTGAACAGTGAGTTTACAGCGCTGTAGTCTGTGTAGAGGTCAGTAAAAGACACTGTATTATTGTGTGTGAGTGTGTTGTAATTATTGAAGTACTTATAATGAGTGATTTCTCCTCATAGGGAAAAGGAAAAGACTCCTTTAACTTTTCAGAGTTGCTTTAATGATCTCAAGGAGGAAGATCAAACATTTGTATTTCATTATTACAAAAACTTTTTAAAGAGAAGATCTCTGGACCAAAATGAGTCGGCCAGACAGATTTATTTATTGCTATTTCTGTTTTTATATTTCTGATATTTCAAATCCATTCAGATCCTCATATTTGTTAAACAAAGCAAGACTCTCATATAATATTAACAGACAGAAAATACGACTTTACAAACTGTATTGCAAATAAATCACATCAACATCCTCATATTGGTCAATAATATTCTTGAAATTAATATAAACTGACTGAATATAACTTTACACACATTAACATCAGTAAATAAAGAGACTCAGTGATGGGCTGTACATCTGCAGAAACACAGCTCATATAGAGACGCCCCAAAAACACCAAAGAACACCAATCAATGATCATTTCAGCAGAAATGACACTAAAGAGCAATACTATATCTGATATAAACAGGGTTTCTCATATTTGATTTCACATTAAATTTGAAATATTCACAATAAATAAACAGAAATAAAATACTTCACAGCATATGCTCATTACCTCATCAGACTTTACAGCATTTCACAATGTAAAAGTCATTTGTGGCAGCATTTATTTGATGGAAATGTTTTTATTTTACCTCAGTATGTCCAGTTTACAGTGTTGACTCTTCAGTCCATCAGAGAGAAGCTTCACTCCTGAATCCTGCAGGTTATTGTTACTCAGGTCCAGCTCTCTCAGCACACAGTGTGAGGATTGTAGAGCTGAAGACAAACTCTCACAGCACTGAACAGTGAGATTACAGCACTGTAGCCTGTGTAGAGGACAAACAGCAACAAAATCAGCAGTAAGAAATGAGCACTGTTGTCAAGCTACCTCATGGTGTTGTACCGTGGTGTTGGGCTGCAACCCCCATCTCCTTTCTCTGATCAGAAAACAAACACAATTATCCAAGAGCAACACTGTGTTAGATTTGAGCAAATACACATCAACAAATGTCCTATTCAGCTGGAGGAGCACAGGGATTTACAGGGATTTGAGTTATTTTCCAGGATAAACTGTAAAGCAAATGAAGTAGATTATTAAATAAGTACAAATGTTGTTTGTGTGAGTAAAAAGTCAAGAAAAGTTTGTTAAATACGTTTAGAAATGATGAAATAAATGAGCAAATAAGGAAACAGAACACTGCCGCTGTGTCTCCATGCAGTAATATGGTGTATCAGCGATCTCACAGGGGGACGATATGGCCAGCTAAAGATTTTCTGTTAAAGCAGGGCAGTGATTCACTAAACTGATCTGAGTCTTCAGTGCAGACTGATGTGTGTCTTCTGTGATCAATCAATGAATACTCACAGAGCTCTTCTGCAGTTTCTCACAGCTGCTATCAGTCTCCGTCTTCCCTCAGCTGATGTGTTGAATTTATTAAAGTCTAACTCATCCAGCGGCTCCTCTGACATCTCAATCATGTAGGAGATTGTTGAGCAGTGAGCAGGAGAGAGTTTCAGCCCTGAGTGTTTGTCTGATTTCACAAACTCCTGAATCTCTCTGGCCAGAGTCTGATCTTTCACCTCCAGCAGACAGAGGAACAGATTGATGGATCTTTCAGCTGAGAGAGGGTTATCTCTCTTGATCATGTCTTTAATGTTCTGTGTGATTCTCCTGATGTTCTCTGAGCTCTCCTCTGTGTGTGTCAGCAGATCCTGGAAGAGTCTCTGATTGGACTCCAGTGAGACGCCCAGCAGGAACCGCAGAAACAGATCCAGATGACCATTACTACTCATGACAGCTTTATATACTGCTGAACTGAGCAGATCATACAGAGACTTCTCAGAGCTGGCCTGTAGATGTTGATTATTTGAATATTCTATCTCATAAATCACCCTCAGCGGTTCTCTGTTCTCTGTTAAATGGCAGTAAAACACAAAGAAAGCAGCCAGAAACTCCTGAAAGCTGAGATGGATGAAGCTGTAGACTTTCCTCTGATGAATCACAGATTCCTCCTTGAAGATCTCAGTGCAGATCCCAGAATACACCGAGGCGTCAGTGACGTCTATGCCGCTCTCAATCAGGTCCTCCTCATAGAACATCACATTGCCCTTCATCAGCTGTCTGAAAGCCACTTCAGCAAGTTTGAGGATCACTCCTCTGTTGGACTGCAGATTCTTTGGATCTCTCTCTTCATACTTCTGCTTCCTCACTTTGAACTTTAGCTGTCTGAAAGCCACTGTAAGTGTGTTGATCACTCCCCTGTTGGACTGCAGTTTCTCTGGATCTCCCTGCAAATTCTTTGGATCCCTCTCTTCATACTTCTGCTTCCTCGTGTCGATCTGAATCAGCAGGAAGTGGATGTACATCTCAGTCAGAGTTTTAGGGATTTCTGCCCTCACATCTTCTTCCAGGAGCTTCTGAAGCACAGTGGAGGAGATCCAGCTGAAGACGGGTATGTGGCACATGATCTGGAGGCTTCTTGCTCTTCTGATGTGGGAGATGACTCTGCTGGCTTGATGCTCGTCGCTGATTCTCTTCCTGAAATATTCCTCCTTCTGAGGCTCAGTGAATCCCTGAATTTCTGTCAGACGGTTGATGTATCTGGAGGGGATCTGATGGGCTGCTGCTGGTCTGGAGGTGATCCAGATGAGAGCAGAGGGAAGCAGATCTCCTTTCAGGAGGCTCCACATCAACACAGCCACTGATGAAGATTCAGTCACAGCACAAACTTTCTCCTCATCTGAAAAGTTGAGTGTGATTCTGCTTTCATCCAGACCATCAAAGATGAACACAACTCTACACTGCTCATAAATCTTGGGCTCCAGATCTTCAAGTTCAGGATGAAAGTCCAGCAGAAGTCTGTGAAGACTGTACTGATGATCTCTGATCAAGTTCAGCTCTCGAAATGGAAGCACAAACATGAAATCTACATCCTGATGGTCTTTTCCATCGGCCCAGTCCAGGATGAACTTCTGCACAGAGACGGTTTTCCCGATTCCAGCGATGCCTTTAGTGAGAACAGTCTTGATCTGGGCTTTCTCCTTCTTGATCTGCTCCTCATGTCCTGCTCCAGCTGAGGCTTTAAAGATGTCATTGCAGTAGACTGGAGTGTGTTGTGAGGGTTTTGTTCTGGCTCTTTTCTCCATCTGTAAAACCTCATGTTCTTCATTCACTCCTTCACTCTCTCCTTCTATGATGTAGAGCTGTGTGTAGATCCTGTTCAGGAGGGTTTGAGTCTCTCCATGGTTGATTCCCTCAAATAATCTCTCATACTTGTTCTTCATGCTGGTTTTGTGCTGCTCTTTGACTCTCTGAAGTTCATCATGTTCTGGTTGGAGTGAATCCTGCTGCAGGTCTCCAGTCTGATCATCTCTATCCACACTGCAGGAACAACAACAACACAAAGAACCAACGAGCCATGTGTGTTTTCTCTGAACCAGCAGAGACACAATACACAGATTTAATCCAGAACCAAACTACAGAAATACAGAAACGGTCCCAGATCAGCAAGAACAGGCTTCATTTTAGAAGTAGGTTTACAAATAAATGAAAAATACTAAATATTGACTGTACTATAGACTGATGTAATGAGCCTGTTTCTAAACTTAGGCATTTTCAACTAAACCACACATTAAACAATTCACTTTAATTAATCTAATCAGTGTTGTAACTGAGGTTTTAATTTAACACTGATTCGGGTGTATCTGAATCCCTGCAGACAGTCGGTCAGAACTGTTTACTGTCATCTATTCAAAGAAATTCACTCAGACTCCATTTCTCAGTTGAACATTTACTGATGATAAGTTGTGGTTTTCTGAAACAATACAAAAATAATCTCACATAAGCGATTATATAAATAACAATTAGAACATCAAATAACAATACTTATAATTATAAAACATGAATACAAATTGCAGTAACCGCACCATATGAATGGAAACATTTAGAGCAGTTGTTCCCTAACTGTCCTCAAGAGGGCGCCAATAGATCGCTAAACGTGGCTGAGGCACATTTTCCAATGAAATAATAATCAACATGTATATGTAGTAAATAACTCAACGAAACGATTACATTTGTACATGTAAAGTATTAACATTAAGTGCAATAGGTATACTGCATATAAAAACAAGCTTAATTATCAACTATTATCAGTTACAACTCCAAAATCGGCCATTAGACGCTATTGCGTTATGGCGCTATGGCGCATTTCACCCGCGATCTAAAATAAGGAGACATTTACATCAACAAAACCAAATACACTTACTTTCTGTGCACGCACAACTATATACATCATCGGTTGTGTTAATCTGCATGCAACGTGAGCAGATAAGCAGACAACTTTGACTTTGTAGCGATTTCAGTTCGGGCTCTTTGTCTGCTCTGCACACCTGCTTCTCTTCCTTCTCTAAGTCCCGCCCATTAAAGTGACGATGCACTTGCGTATCAGTCAGCAAGAGAATGTTCCAGAAGCCTTTTGAACAGCCGCCCCCGAATTCAATAATTGAATTCGCACATTTACAAAAGGTCCTTTCCTTAAAGTGGATCAATCTTCAACAAGGGTTGGCAGCTTAACTAAACGTGCTACGGGTCGGGTATATGTTTTCCTTCCAACTTGTACAGTGGCTGATCTTACTCTGTCATCTGCTCCTGGGTGTACTTGCTCGATTTTCCCCACTGGCCATAGAGCTCGAGGGAGCTGAGGATCGACAATCATCACTACCTCGTCAACCTGCAGGTTTTCCTTTTCTGCTTTCCATTTCTGCCGAACTTGGAGATTGGGCAGGTAGTACTTAATAAAATGCCTCCAGAAGTGGTCTGCTAACAGCTGGCTGTGTCTCCAACGGCGTCGGCTAATCACTCCTGAGTCCTGATACACCACCTGGGGCAGTGAGGCATCTCTGCGGCCAATGAGGAAGCAGTTGGGAGTGATTGGATCTACATCAGAAATGTCTGATGATGTGTAGCTGAGCGGTTTTGAGTTAAGTATCCCTTCAATTTCAGTTAAGACTGTTCTTAAAACTTCCTCCGTCACAGTCTGTGCCCCTAATGTAACTTGGAGAGCAGCTTTAATTGAACGTATTTCTCTCTCCCAGCATCCCCCGAAGTGGGGTGCTCCCGGTGGATTGAAGACAAACTTAATTTGTTGGGAGGCAAGATGACTTTGGAGCTCGCTGTGCAAGGCGCCAAGAGATTCCTTCAACTCTCGTTCTCCACCTTTGAAGTTAGTGCCTTGATCACTTAGTAACTCGTATGGCTTTCCTCGTCGAGCGATAAAACGTCTTAAGGCCATTAGGAATGAATCAGAATCTATACTGGCCAACAGATCTATATACACTGCCCTGGTCGTGAGGCACTTGAATATTATGCCCCACCTCTTCTCATTTCTCCGTCCAATCTTAATCAGGTAAGGTCCAAAGCAATCCATCCCTGTTGAGAAGAAGGCAGGTTTAAAGAGCTGTTGTCTTGCAAGTGGCAAGTCTGCCATCAGGGGAACTTCTGGTTTCCCTTTCCATCTACGACACTCTGCACATTGATGCTGATGTCTCCGAACTGCTTCACGTCCTCGTAACACCCAATATGTTCTCCTCATCTCTGCGAACACTCGTTCTGATCCAGGGTGATGTAGCTTCTCATCATAATCCTTAATAATGAGTTTAGTTACAGGATGGTGGGAGTCAAGGACTATGGGGTGAGTACAGTCCAGCTCTGCTTCTGTGCGATGTCTCAAACGGCCACCTACCCGAATGAGACCAGTGGTAGGGTCAAGTTCGGGAGAGAGAGAAGCCAATCGGCTTGTACCTGATACTGGTTTCCCGGACTTTAGTTGGGCCATCTCGGTAGGGAAGGATTCAGATTGGATTTGACAAAGAACAAGTTGTTCCAGTTTTCTTTGTTCATCAGCACATGTAATGTTGGCCGCCCCGTATAGCTGCTGATTACACGCTTTTATGAACTCAGTCATTGTCTCATACTGCTGTGGATTTGGCAAGGGTGTGACTGTAATTGCTCCACAAAACACAGCTGGCCTTAGTTCGTGCTGCTGCTCTTCAGCAGGCAAGGATGGCTGCTCTGGCCAAGTCTCTACAGGCAGCTTAAGAAATGAGGGGCCTTGATTCCACTGGTTACATTTGACTAGGTCACACAGCTTTTTTCCTCTTGTGATACTATCCGCAGGATTGTCCTCTGATCGTATGTATCGCCAGCTTGCAGAAGCTGTGAGTTCTTGAATTTCCGCTATTCGTGTTCCCACAAACACCTTGTAACGACAAGAACTTGACAATAACCAGGTAAGTACAGTCGTGGAGTCTGACCAGAGGGTTAAGGAACAGATGGGTAATGTGAGCTCTGTGACTAAGACCTTGGAGAGCTGGGCACCACTTAGAGCTGCACACAGTTCAAGGCGAGGTATAGACTGTTGCTTTCGGGGAGCAACACGTGACCTGGCTGCTAGAAAGGCAACTTCAACCTGTCCTTCTGTGCTTTCTGTCCTCAAATAGGCCACAGACCCATAAGCCTTCTCCGACGCGTCACAGAATACATGTACATCTCGTCTGCTAGTTGGTACATCCATGTCTGGACTGGAGTAGCATCTTGGCAGTGTTATCTTGTCTAGCTCACACAACTCCTTCTCCCATGAATTCCATAAACTGAGCAGATCTTCAGGCAGTTGTGGATCGTCCCAATCACGCTTTTTATCCCATAGACGCTGCACTAGTATTTTCGCTCTTGTGGTGTAGGGGATAATATAGCCAAGGGGATCGTATTGGCTGGCCAGGATAGAATAAATGCTGCGCATGGTTACTTTAGTACAGTTCACTTCCCTGTGCTTGTAGTGCAAAGTGTCTGACTGACAGCGCCAGAGCAGTCCCAGGGTAGATTCTTGGGTATCTTGCAGTCCCTGACTAAGCCAGAGCTCACAGTTATTCGATCTTATATCACAGGGAAGGTGAGTGACTACTGTTGGACAATTGCTGGCCCACTGACGCAGTTCAAAGCCTCCTTCATTCAATAGGGCACAAAGCTGATCAACAAGATCTTTGGCTCCATCTTTGGAGGGGAGACTGTAAAGACAGTTGTCAACATAGAATGACTTTTCGATCACTTCCCTCACCTGATCTCCGGGTTGACTGTGGTCTTGTACGTGTTTTTGGAGAGCAAATGTGGCACAGCAGGGACTGCATGTAGTCCCAAAGGGAAGTACCTGCCACTCGTACACTTCTGGGGCTTGATCTACAGCAATGTCTCTCCACAAGAACCGAAGCAAGGATTTGTCTTCCGGGAGCAGCCTCACCTGATGAAACATCCCTCGTATGTCGCTACTCAGAGCTGTTGAGTGTTCTCGGAAACGTAGTAACACTGCTAGCAAGGTGGGGCTCAAAGTGGGACCTGGTAGTAGCAGCTTATTCAAATTTTGTCCCTCATACTGAAATGAGCAATTGTACACAACACGATTCTTGCCATTGTGGGTGACCATATGGTGAGGGATGTACCATGATTCTTGTGATTTCTCAGCTTCACCTGGTTGTAGTTTCTCCACATAACCAGCATTCTTGAGTCTCTCAATTTCAGCTTTGTAAGCACATGCCTGATCAGGTGTTTTCATCAGCTTACGTTCAATGCTTCTGAGCTGTGGCAGTACAGCTTCTTTAGGCATGTGCAGAGTCGGCATATGTTGTACACGCAGCAGTGGTGTTGCATATCGCATAATTCCATCCACATTAACTCTTACAGTTTTCTCTTGTAGGAGTCGGATGGCCTCGTGATCAAGTTTTGACCGAGTCACTACTTTCTCATTGCGGTATGGGATTACGTCCATCTGCCATAGCCTTTCTACTTGGGCAAACAGTTCAGCATTATGAGGTATAGCGGTGAAGAGGCATTGGTGAGTATTGCGGCCATGCTTAATCTCGTGTGTTGGGCCTTGTAGTGTCCAGCCTAGTCGAGTTCGTACAGCAGCGGGTCCACCTGGAGGGCCTAGACGAACTGGCTCAATTGGGGTCACCAAGTGTGGACAATCTGAGCCAATGAGCAGTACAGGCTGTACTCTGTCTATTTGCTGCAAGGGTAGCCCTGCTAAATGGCAGTACCTCTTTTGGAGGGAAGCAACGGGGTGAGATTGTTCTGCCAGTCCAAGTCTTTCTGCTGTAAAGGCACCTTGAATGGAGAATTTTTTGTGTTTGTTACTGACAGGGGACACTGTGAATGAGACTGCCGCCCCGTGAAGAACCTGTTGGTCCTGCCTCACCGTCCGCAGTATTAGGTCCTCTGGCTGCCCTTTCAGATTTAATTCCTGTGCTGCAGTATGGAGCAGGATGGTCCTCTCCGACCCGTCGTCCAAAACAGCATATGCCTCAATAGATTTGTCTCCATTGGTAATGATGACTTTGCTCACCTTCAGAAGTACTTTACGGCTATAAACTGGGCGATCAACATACAGGACATCCTTGGTGGTGTTAACTAGACAGGAGTTCTCTTTCGTAGCTGTTTCAGTGGAATCTACAGTCCGTTCATTAACATCATGCAATATGCATAGGTGTCTCCTGTTGCAAGTCTTACAGGGGGATTTCAGGGTGCATTTCGAGGCATGATGGCTGCGTCCGCAACACCAACATCGATTGTTTTTCCGAATCCAGGACTCTTTCTGCTCTTTGGTAAGGTCTTTGAAATTAGCACACCCATTCAAGAAGTGATTGGTATTGTCACAGTAGGGGCAATATGCACTTAACCGTCCTTTAAACCTGGCAGATTTAGGTGTCACCTCTGAGGCTTGTGGTTGGCTTATTCTCCCACTCATGGGTTTCTCTGTGCCTAGCAGGATGGTTGTGGGTTTCCTGACAGCCTTAGGATTACGATACTCCAGCCTTTTCTTGTTGCTGGGGCCTGGTGTGAAACCTGAAGTTTTGACGCCATCATCCTGAACTTGTAGCTCATACTCTAGCCAGTTAGAGAAATCGATGAGGGTTGGTATAGCTACTCTCATAGGGTGTATATATCTCTTGAAGCTAGTTCTCAGCTCATGAGGGAGTTTGCTTTGCAGTCTTGAAACATGTGACCCACAGTCCAATTCAACATTACCTTCAGGACCCAGCTGTTCTAGCATGCTCACCAGAGAACGCACTCGAAGCGCAAACAGCTTGAAAGCTTCAACATCTCCAGTTCTGATATTGGGGCCATCCATAACCTCAGCGATGTTCTGCAGGACCAGCTTGTGTGGCTGACCATACATGTTGATGAGAGCTTGCATAGTGTCCGTATAAGGGTGTGTTGAGTTGCAATAAGAGTCTGCTACTAGCAATGCCTCCTCTAACTGTAGATGATCTGTGAGGATTTGATATCGGAAACGTTCAGATGCATCACTGGGTAGGAGATTCTCTAAAGCCATGCGCAACCTTGAAAACTCTCGTGGATCCGATGTTGATAAGAACGGAATAGAAGGCTTAGGTCCTCGGTATGTTCTCTCTTGAGAGTATGGCACTGCAGATGGAGGCACAATCCTTGAACGCTGCATATTGTAGGATTCTCGTTGGTCTGAGTGTGAGGGATAATTCTCTCTGGGCTCATAGTAGTGGATGGGTTCACTATGTGGATGAGGCTGAAGATGAGGAGCTAGTCTTGGATTAGGGGTACGATACCTTGGCAGTGCTTGGGGCTGCTCTACTGGTATAGGTGAGACAGTGCAATCTCTCATCTGCTCTGTTATCTGCTTAATCTGCCCAGAGGGGTACTGAGGGAAATCGCTGCTTTGTGTGGGGGACAGAGGCTGGCTATGAACTGTTTCTGGTACGTCAGGGCGAGGAGCTGGTAACCGAGCGACTGGCTTATGCTGAATGGCTACGTTTGAGGCTAGCTGCTGGATCTCTCGTTTCATTACATTATTTTCCTCTTTAAGACCCTTTAATACACTTAAAATCTCTGGCATTTGTCGGATGCAGCTACGAAGCTCATCATTCTCTCGTTGCAACTTCTCCCAGGCTGACTGCTGCGACTGATGATACTGTTCATCTTCTTCTCTCTGTAACACTCCCTGTGTACTTTGCCATTCATCCTGTAGCACCAGATCACTGGTTGGTGAACGCTGACTTATAGGTGTGGAGGCATGAGACTCACGTTCAGCAGACAATGGAGCATATACTGCATTAACTTCTTCATCACTTGAATATGTAAGTTGCTGGCATCCCCTCTCAGATCCAGTCATACGTACTTGGAAGTCTGCTAGATATGCAGGACGCTTTATATGTCTTCTGGGGCGAACAGCTGGAGGCTCTTGCTGTGAACGGGATGACATTTCTGCAGTTATTCAGCCTCCGGCTCGAAGGACCACTTTGTAACTGAGGTTTTAATTTAACACTGATTCGGGTGTATCTGAATCCCTGCAGACAGTCGGTCAGAACTGTTTACTGTCATCTATTCAAAGAAATTCACTCAGACTCCATTTCTCAGTTGAACATTTACTGATGATAAGTTGTGGTTTTCTGAAACAATACAAAAATAATCTCACATAAGCGATTATATAAATAACAATTAGAACATCAAATAACAATACTTATAATTATAAAACATGAATACAAATTGCAGTAACCGCACCATATGAATGGAAACATTTAGAGCAGTTGTTCCCTAACTGTCCTCAAGAGGGCGCCAATAGATCGCTAAACGTGGCTGAGGCACATTTTCCAATGAAATAATAATCAACATGTATATGTAGTAAATAACTCAACGAAACGATTACATTTGTACATGTAAAGTATTAACATTAAGTGCAATAGGTATACTGCATATAAAAACAAGCTTAATTATCAACTATTATCAGTTACAACTCCAAAATCGGCCATTAGACGCTATTGCGTTATGGCGCTATGGCGCATTTCACCCGCGATCTAAAATAAGGAGACATTTACATCAACAAAACCAAATACACTTACTTTCTGTGCACGCACAACTATATACATCATCGGTTGTGTTAATCTGCATGCAACGTGAGCAGATAAGCAGACAACTTTGACTTTGTAGCCATTTCAGTTCGGGCTCTTTGTCTGCTCTGCACACCTGCTTCTCTTCCTTCTCTAAGTCCCGCCCATTAAAGTGACGATGCACTTGCGTATCAGTCAGCAAGAGAATGTTCCAGAAGCCTTTTGAACAAGTGTATTTAAATTAAATCTACTAATTTATTTATTTAATTAAACATATCGTCTGTGAGGGTTACATTCATGGAGCTCACCTCAGTCACTGTCATTAGGTGTCATAACTTTATTATTATTATTTTCAAATCAATTTAAGGTAATATATGCACATTTCAGAGGCTGTGCACTTTACGGCAGGGGTGCAATTCTTGGCATAACAACGCTTCATCTATTATTTCTCTCTATAATATAAGCCTATAATGCAAAATTCTAGCCCACATTTTTATATAGATTGATTAATTCAATAGACAGATTTTTACAAAATTTGACAACTGAAATGAGGCCATGTATGAGAAAGTCTGACCGCTCTGATTTGTTTGGTGACGATGTCTGTGGGTGTCAAAATTAAAGTGCACATTTTTGCTTATAATATACATGTCGATTTTTTTCAAGTTTAGTTTCATCAATTGTAAACAAATAATTTTTAAATTGTCAGTTGTATTTAAAGAAAAGTTATGCTGAACAAAGTGTGAGTGTACAATTATGTTTGGCTTTGGACACTAAGAAATAGCTATTTTTTTTTCTTTATTGGGTGGGGCCAGTGAACATTTTGTCAGGGCAAGTACAAATCTGAACCACTGACCCAATCAGGCCACTGGAAAAAATCCTTAGCCTTGAACCCTGTGTGGTGTGTTTGTCTCACAGAATCTTGTCTAAAATCTTTCTTTTTATCACAAACCCTTTGCTGACTATTGTAAAAGCCTGTAAACTCACTCTACTAACTCTAACAGTTTAAGTATTAATACTTTAGTCACTTATTGCTGCTTCAGTACTTCACTAATGGTCAGATGTGAGTGTGTGGACATTTAGTTTTAAAGTCTCCTGTAAATATAATACTTGTTAATGTCTGATCTTCTAGAAACACAGGATCATATAAATGCTGCAGTGTAATCATGTGTGTGTAGAGATGATCTACCTGACAGCAGGTCGTGCGTTTTCATTCTTAATCTGCATTGGTATATCCATAGATGTGTCACTTTTCATAGACACACAGCTGGACTCTGCTTCTGCTCTCTTTCTCTTAAGTGAGCTAAAACAGAGAAGATTAAAGTTGAGCGCTGCACACACTGCACAAACCTGATATTAATCATTCTTCATTTACAAAAACACTTAAATTAATTTCCTTTATATTTGAACAGAAACTGTCTGAATGTGGAAAATATCAGCAAACACAAATCAAGGCTCATTTCTAGTAGAGAAAGCCCAACAGAAATGCAGCACTATTAGAGCAGATTAGAGCTGAAACTAATCATCAAATCACTGAATGAAGTCCACAGTGTAGGTGTGGGAGGAGCTTAATCATGCAGGCGTGTCAATCATCATCACATGACTATAAAAGCAGCAGTATAAACTGCACTGTGTCAGCTGACTGTTATTCCCGCCTCCAGCAGCTCCCCTTATCCTCCTCCTCATCACTCAGTCTTCAGAAGGTCACTCATTGGGGGTTTGTCTGCAGAGCTCCAGTCCAGACTTTGAGGACAGCAAGACAAGTTCATTTACCATCATCTATCATGACTGAATGAGCAGGACAACTCGAGAAATATCAATTCTAGAAACGAAATGTGTTGATCAGCAGCATCTATGAGGCCAACACAACATGATGAAGACTGTGCTTCAGTGAAAACAGACTCAGATCAGAGGAATGGCTGATCAGTACAGCACAGAAACAGCAGGGGAAAGTGTGCAGGAAAAGCCCTTTATGGCAGGAGATCGGGAACACTTTAGTTTAGCTCACAATTCACACTATTAACTACCGGCTTATTATCTGTGTAATGTGAACATATGAACTGCTCATTAGTAGTCATACAGTATGATCTTATTGTGTATCCCCAACCCTACCCAAAACCTAAATCCACCTTCTACCTCACTAACTATTAATAAAGCGCTCATTGGTTTGTTAACACCATCAATTGTGGCCTGAAGTGTAAAGTGGAGATCTTCAAGCACTATCCTGCAGAGCTCAGATACAACATCTAACATCTGAAACCCAACAGATCCACAAAACTAATTACCTGATTCATTTATTATGAAAATACTCATCAGTTGCAGATATTAAAGAGTTGATCTACCTGACAGCAGGTCCTGTGTTTCCACTCTTAAATTTTATTGGTTGCTCCATAGACCAGTCACTCTTCATAGACACACAGCTGGGCTCTGCTTCTGCTCTCTTCTGATGAACTAAACTAAAACAGAGAAGATTAAAGTTAAGCGCTGCACACACTGGGGTCAACACAGCAGATTTACTCAACGTTTCATCATTAAAGGGCCATGAAACCCCTCGTTTCAGCAGGGTGTTTTCACACCTCTACTTTGGAAAAAGTCAAAAAAGTGGGCGTGTCCAGCTCTGTTTAGGGGGGAGTGTCGGAGGAACTAAAGTGGGATGGTGTGAAAGTGACTATTTGGGCACACGCGAGTTTCAGTCAAAATACACACAGTAGAAAGTGATGGTGTTTAACCTACATGGACATCTGTAGTCGAATTATTTGCCAAATTATTAAATGGTGGACTTTAACTGCAGTTTGGCTCTTTCATTCAGGGAATTCATTCATGCCCCTCGCGACAAACAAGATATTTGAATCGAGGATCTGCTCTAAGCGTGTATTTTTCATGCAATGTTTGATACCGCACAGCGAATGAGAGAAAAAAACCCTCCGCATTTCCCGGAAACTTAGATGCTCACGGCAGGTAGTGTCAGAAAGCCGCGTGTGTTATTCGGGTCACAAAATGCGGTGCTTACATGTTTGCACTCAGTGCAATAGTTAACTTAATTCGATACGAACAAACTGAATAAACAAAGAGCACTGGTCGCTCACCAAATCTGTAGAGACAGGACAATCACCAGCAACTAGAGCCGCGTCTTTATGAAGAAAAGACTACAAGCGAATCCGGATCTCAGCGTTTGCAGATGAGAACAGCTCTCAGGTAAACAATGTTCCTCCTTAGACACGTAAGTTATTGTTGTCGAGCGTCGCGTACCCTGTTAATCCACACGTGATCCAGATAAGCTCTCACAGAGAGAAAATGAAAACGAAACTTAATGGCAGCAAACTATAAAAGCAACACTTCACACTTGTTTTGCCAACACAACGTGGCGTCTCTGTGGTGTAAACACGGTGACACTAATGAATATTAATGAAGTTGCACAATAGAGCGCGCTGATTGGTTTGACCCAAGCCTTACTCATGCATTAATGCATCACACTGTAAGACGTAATAAGACTCACTCTGGCACAGACGCCCAGTCTGCACGCTGGAATACAACGCTATTATGTCATGACCGTGACGCAGCTTCAAAAGTTCGTTTCAAACAGGAAGTACGAATTTGCTTGAAATAACGCAAAAACAACCAATTTACACTTTTTAGTGAAATATAGGTGTCCTAATAGTGTTTTTAGCAGTGTGGGACACATATACGACTGTCAACAGCTCAAAAAATGTGTTTTGGTGTTTCGTGACGCTTTAAAACACTGTTTAAACAGCACTTAATGAAACTTTTCATAACTATTGTAGAAAAACTTGTGTGTGTTAAATATTCTGATCGATTAAAAGCACAACTAACAGAGAGTAAATATAATATCTTGTAAAAAATAATCATATAGAATGTCAAGTGTAGGTTTAATACCTGCATCCTGTAAACAAATCCTGATCTCTAGAAGTGTATTTGTTCTCCATCATGGATCTGAAGAGTTTGATCTCCAGCAGAAACCCTAGAAGAAGGTGAAGAACAATAACAAATCTCCAGTATAGAGGTAAAGTTGGTTTCATAATCGCACATTCAGACTTTCCCCTTAATAATATAATTTCATAAAAGTATTATTTGCAAACTCTAAATAGCGAAATCATATTAGCACTCAATGACTATCAAAGTACAACATTGTTCACAGTGAAATAAACAGTGTTAATGCTGTTTTCAAGTCATACTTGCATGCTAATTCCGATCGAATATTTAAAGTAACATGGTAAACAATATAGAGACTTAAGTCATTGATCAGCCTTCATAATTCAGCCTTCATAATTCAAAGATCAGCAGCTGAGACACTCAAATCACTGAAATCCAGAAGTCAATCGCATAGAGGTAAAGTTGGTTTTATATTCACACATTCAGACTTTCACCTTAATAATATAATTTCATAAAAAGTATTATTTCTAAACTCTAAATAGTGAATTCATATTAGCAGCCAATGACTATCAAAGTACAACATTGTTCACAGTCAAATTGACAGTGTTAATGTTGTTTTCAAGTCACACTTGCATGCTAATTCAGATCGAATATTCAAAGTAACATGGTAAACAATATAGAGACTTCTAAATGAACGAATGTGTGAATATAACCAACTTTACCTCTATGTTCATCGCTAGTAAACAAATGAAGAATCACAGCCATCCTCTATTTGACTAGGATTAAAATATAATCATTCATTCAGTTTATTAAACCTTACATGTTTTGTCAAGACATTAAAGATTTAAAGCTGTTCTGCGTTGTAAATGATGGATTATGTTTAAAATGGAGACACAACAACTCAGCACTATCACTTTCGTTTCTAAAGGAAGCTGTACATCATGAGTTTAGTGAAAAACATCCATCACAAACACTCTAAACAAAGCAGAGAAGAGTGAAAACAGCAGCAGGATTATTTTATCTATCTCATAAAATACATCTTAATATTCGCAGATTAAGTTCAGTCACTCCCATACAACCATCCATTACATCATTCAAAATTATACAAAACGTAATACCTTGCAAAATAGCATATATAGTACTTTTAAGGCACTTAAATTCCTCTAAATTGATTAACTTTCAATACTTTTTAAGACCCCGCGGACACCCTGCTACATGTTATGTGTGTATGAGTGACAGATTAGAAATGTCATCATATTTCATTGTCAGATTGATTCTTTTTCTGCTGGTGACTGGTCTTATGCTGGATTTACACTATCAGCATGAATTAAGTATTTGCGCGAGTAGATTACACACAAAATCAATGCAAAAGCTTGAATCTTAAAAATAACACGACAGTGTGTTATTTTACTATGGTATCTGCTGGTTTGCGCACTAATCCAGAAGTCCATACCCTTCCAACTGCAATGGTATGGCCCGACTACGAGAGCAGAAAAGTAAAATGGAAAATCACAATAATGTGTCATTATTTAAAGTTTGTTCTGAGATCAGATTCAAATGCAACAACACAAACTTGTAGAATTGAAAATTAAACCGAGTGACAATTATCCGTTGTTGAAGTACTCAGAAAAAATGGAAAATGAAAGTTTGAGATGCATTTTTCATTTGTTTAATTTTGACCGTGTGAATTAAACAAAGCACTGCAAAGCGTTACACGGATCTATACAGAACTCTGACACCTCATATTTCACATTTGATGTATGATATGTAGTTTATTAAGATAAGATCAGGTTAAGCCAATTACTCATTTATATATTTAGTTTGTCAGTTGGTAGTAAAAATGTCTACATACATTAAAGAGTTAAATACATTTTAAGGAACATCAGCAGTTTTTCTTCCTGTTTAACTGTTAGGGCTGGTTGAACTTTTCTTTCAATTTCATAAATGTTGATTTCAAGTTATTTTGTGCTGATTTATGGAGTGAACATGATATTAATGATTAAAAACAGATTCATAACATTAAGAAATAAAGTGTTCAGACACAGTGTTGAAATTACCATGTTTTTACACCATGATTAAACAGTGTTTGAGGCTTTGAGACAGTGTTTGAGCATCAGCATCAGACAAACATTTAAATCAAATCACACTTACATGTTTAAAATCCCTTCATCATTTCCACAAATAAGCGTAATGGTAGAAGTATCAAACTTACATGCAAAAGTGCAGACACTCTTGTCCAGAAGAAACACAATCTGAGCTCTTTGACTCTTTCAGTTCTTCTTCCCTTTCTTCTTCTTCCTGATTTATTGCCTGTCAGGAACTCAACTTGGAAGGTGCATTACTGCCACAACCACACAGCAAATTTTAGATAGTAGATTTAACTACCTTAGAGTTAAAATTAACACTCCCTCAGAGTTTATATGGGAACCACTATAAGTGTTAAAAATAACACTTTTGAAAGTGTTAACATTGTCAACACCAAGAGAGTGTTAATTAACAAACACTTATTGTGTAAAATATCTGTTAAATTTCCGAAAAAATACCAGCAGCTGTGGTTGCCAGAATCTTTCTGTGAAAAACATGGAAGTTTTAAATAACTGTATAAATTTACAAAAAATAACCATATTTCATAAACTAACACAATGTTCAGTTTACAAAATTATAGCTTAGTGCACAAAAATGTAAAGTCTTTAGATGCAATAATGTTTTCATGTGTGATTGCAATTAGCAAACAGATTTTGACTGCATTAATAACTTCACAGTTACCTTTAAACAAAAGAAGATGCAGCATAACATCAACTACTCTCAGTTCATCTTGGACTTGAACAGAGACGCTATTATCCTCCACAATGGGAACACAAAAACTGTTTAGCTGTTTTTCTTTTTTTTTTTTTCATTTTTAGATTTTACGGAAAAATACCAGCAGCTGTGGTTTCCAGTAATCTGCTGTTTTTAACATTTATAAATTCAGTTTACAGAATATTTCTGTTAAAAACACATTCAACAGTCTGTATTTTTTATCGAACTCACATTGCAAATTTTAGATTTGGTAGATTTAACTACCTTAGAGTTAAAATTAACACTCCCTCAGTGTTTATATGGGAACCACTATAAGTGTTAAAATAACATTTTTGAAAGTGTTAAAATTTTTAACACCCAGAGTGTTAATTAGCAAACTCTTATTGTGTAAAATATCTGTTAAATGTATGTCAAAATACTGGCAGCAGTGGTTGCCAGTAATATGCTGTTTTTAACATTTTAGATTCGTAAATTCAGTTTCCAGAATATTTCTGTTAAAAACACATCCCATAGTCTGTATGTTTCATTCGAACACACTTAAGCCTTAAATTCCAGAGCAAAATCCTAACTAGTGTCCTCACTACTGAGGGCTGAACACTCAGACAGTGATGAAGTTAATGAGACAATTAAGTGTCTAATTAAAGGAGGATTGAGAATTGTTGATGAACAACTGTTAACAGCAGAATCACTGAAGGACAGAAAAACACAAACTAAAACCAAAGATGAAATCAACTGAGAAAAAAAAAACTCTAAATAAAATAATAATCAATAAAAATAAAACAAATTACACAATAAAAAATTTTATTTTTCAACATCTTTAAAAAAAAACCTCATCAAATAAACAACTTATCATGGAGCTTCACCTATTACTGACCAGTGACTTAATTTCTGTCATGTGAACAAAAGCTCTTAATAAAATTTCTGTTGTTCATTTGAAGTCACCATGATGAAGGACAGAGTCTGCTTTAGTCAGGTTCTTCAACTTCTTACTGTAAATGTCTTTTTTTTGACTGCTATAGTTAGTGTTAATTACACTAGTTATACATATAGCATGGAAAGCCAAAAGAAAATTAAGTGTCAGTCTGAAGAGATTATTAATGATAACATAGCCATCCTTTCATGCTTGTTTTATAATTCAGTATCATATTAATTATGTGTGAGGAATGAATAAAATACATAATGTAACCACAGAAGCTCCAATAATTAATGACTTTATAACAGGTTTAAAAACACGATTTACAATAAGAATGTTTGATCTACAGCAGAACTGAAAAACACCCAGACATCAACAATTAGTCTTTGAATCTCAATGATGGTGAGAAACGAAAAAATAAAAATCAATTAAAAAAACACTACTGAAATATCACCTCCCAAAAACAACACAAAATAAAGGAAAAGAAAGAGATTGTAAGAACATAAAGCTGCATAATTTATTCATGCTGCAATGCATGCTGGGAGCTTTCTACTATGCTGGCACCCAGCATGCATTGTGGCATGAACTATGCAGCTTCTTTTTTTTAGCAACCACGGTTGAGGTTCATATCCTGATTCTTGATGCCTGTGTGTCATAAAGAGCTTGACTGTTTAGTGCATGACACTCTAATTATTAATTGCATCCTAATTGTTTGTTGAATCTTCTATGAAGAGCAGCAAACTGCCAGTAGTATTGTCCAATGCTGTTTAATACAATTATATTTGCATATTTTTTTGAATCAACTTAGGTACCTGAAACTTTATCTATAACAATTAAGCATAAACAGTACAGTTTCTCTTGATCTTTCTAGCTATAACTGATGAGTTTAAGAAACACAGTTATAACTGTCAGAGAAACTTTAGGATATAAGAGTAAAGCTTCAAGAGCTCAAATAAGCAGCCTCTGATCTCCATGATGGTGAGGTCAAATGAAATATTTTTAATAAAAAAATATAAACCTCTGTTCATTGTCAAATATTCTTACAGAAAATCAGCGAAGCTGCTTATACTATTATTTAATGGAGTTGTTTAATCCTCTGTTTTAATGCAGTTGGTTTGGTGTGAGGCTGTGTCTGTAGTTTTATTTCTTCCTTCAATTTCTTATTCCTTCAGTGATTGTGCTTGTTAACAGCAGGTGTTCAACAGCAGCTGTCTGAATTCACTTATTTGTGGTCATTCACTCTGTCTAGTGGACTAAACTAATTGACTATTTTGACTAAACTAATTGACTAATTTAAGGGCCAGGTGAATGAGGGTGTGGCGAGATCAGACACTCTGATTAGTTTCTTAAAAACAGGGGTTTTCTACAAAGGTAGATACATGTTACTCTGAATGACAAGGAGGCAAATCAGCTTCTAACGCCGAGAGGGTTATTTTACCTTTATCTAACTCTAGAATTTTAACACTTTACTCTGAATTACCACAACACTTGAAATTTAACACCAATGAATTTGCTGTGTACCTTACCTGATTTTTCTCTATTTTAAATGCACCCATGAACACAAATGAATTTGCTGTGCAGACTGGAACACTTCTTGAAACCCATGTAGATTTAAAAAAGACTGCAGTTTAATAAATACAACCTTTTCTAATGCTCTGTAAAGAACTGAAAGTTTTGATGTACAGTGCACCCGGAAAGTTTTCATAGCGATTTAACTTTCCCACATTTTTTTTATGTTACAGCCTTATTCCAGAATAAATTAAATATGTTTATTTCCTCAAATTCTACACACAATACCCCATAATGACAATGTGAAAAATATATATTTTTGAAATTGTTGCAAATTTATTAAAAAAATAAATAAATAAAATTAAAATCACATGGCCTACTCTGGCCCCACATCAGATAACAACAACTTTTTAGAGATGCTTTCATAATTGAGAAAGCACTATACATACAATGTTCCTGTGAGCTTTAAAACGTTTTTGCAAGCCAGGTTTCTTTACCATTGTGATAAAAATATTCAATTGTAATAGTTTTTAGTTTTAAACCATTCAAGTTGCATTAGATGAAAGAGAAGCTAAATCGAAATAGAGCACAGATTTCTGTGCGCATCACACGTCTCAGTGCACATTACCAAAACGCACTTCTCTTTTATATCATTTCATGCAGTTGTAGCCTAATTGATACAACAGAAAGTCTTAAAGAAGGCAAACAGTTCAGCATCACTGAGTAGGATATTTGGCAGATGCATTTAGGCCCGCTTAAACATTATAGCCTATTTCTGATATAAAGAGCAAATAGTCACCTTAGAATTATAAGGTTCTATCTGCGTTTTGAATGATTTTGAGATATTGAGCTTCAAAGTTTTTGCAAGCCATATAAGCAAACAATATGTGTGTATCAGTTCTCTTTCATACATTAACATGACAGATAAAGGGTTCTCTAAATGTAAATTATCAAAGTTCTCTTAAATGTGCAAATTGGAACAAAAAAAAATTAAAAGTAAAAAAAAACAGTAAATGCAGATAGAACCTCATTCTGAAAAGTCATTTTCAGCTTGGGATTATAAGGTTCTAGCGGGCAAATCATTCATTAAAGCATTATTTTCAAGAAATATAAAAAAAATATATAAGTTGGTGTTTTAACAATATGTTGATGCTTAAGAAAAAAAAATTGGTTTCTATAACATTTCATGTTTTAGGATGAATAATTTTTCTTGTTTGTTACGATCCTTGATGGCAATTTATCTAGGGTATTAAAAGGAGTAACATAAAGATGACCAAAGCATAAACTGATGTTTAAGAATGGCAAGAGAAAACACCAAACAACAAATTAGCACAGCAAAAGATTTATTGCTCCCACATTATTTACAATATTTACAAACAATAAGATAAAGTTAAAAGGAACCAAGACAAATAGAAGAGGGAACTGAAGTTTGCGCATTCAAATCAAAGAAATAAATATAACAAAAACATGTTATCTTGTTTTCCACCATCATGTTCAACTTTTATGATTATTCATAACCTTAGCAAAATATCTTGTGTGATTTCTTAATTAACCAATAAGGGCCAGTTAATATTGATTAAAAGTCAACTTTATTAGGAAATCAATGTTTTGTCTATTATTATAAATGGACTATATCGGTTATAAATTTATAATCTATAAGTTTGGGTTGGTAAAGGAACACATGACTTTCTGAAAATAAACATTTTAAAATCACACTGCAATGTAATCATACTTTGAATTTGTCCATGACAGGGTTGACACAATTTGAGGTTTGTTTGCAGTTTTTCTGCTTGTAGATTGTTTGTAAAAAGTGAGCTTGACCAATATTAATTTCTTACAGCCTACGGTCTAATTAATACAAAAACAACTATGTGGTTATATTGAAAATGTCGATGTCTCAAAGGCACTTTATGGTGATAATGACCCTAAAAACTTTTTTTTTTTTCAAAGTTGTCTTAAAAGTGTTTAGTTTAAAGGTTTTTATTAACTTCAAATACTAAATATCTGTGTCTGTGTGTGTGAGAGAGTGTAAAGTAGAAAACGAGGGAGAAATGTATCAATAAGTCATGACTGCAACAGTGGCAAAAAAGCGAAATGAAAAGACTTTTATTTTGGCGTGACGTGTGACGTCATAAGGCTGCGCCGCCCATGCGCTGGATTCAACTGTAGAAAGGTTTGTGTTTTAAAACGTTTACATAAATATAAAGCGATTGATTAAAGTTTCAAGTTTTCATCTGATGCAAAATTATGTACCTGCTGTTGACAATATTATTTTGACCCTTTATACAACGAAGTACTATTTTACTCACAGCAATGAGGACTATTGTTTGAATAAGTTTACAGAAACTTGTGTAAAAAGTGTTTTAATGAAGATTTAATTCATTAAATAACATAATGTCATTCCATTCTAAGTATACATCACTATATATAAGAATTGTGTACTAGTTTTAATCAGCTCATTTGTGGCTATTGTTTCTTGCTTGGACTTACCTGATTGTTTGTTAATTACTCTCATACAAAGAAACTGTTGAAGAGAAGTTATTTTGTTTCTGTTTATTGTTTTGTTCATTTTAAACGGAACATTTTTATTGTTTTGTTCATTTTAAACAGGATAAAGTGTCCAAACTCAGAGAAAAACTGCTGCTGAAGCGACTGATCTCCACACTGTTATGAAGATGGCGTTTATTAAAGAGGAGAGTGAAGATGTGAAGATTGAAGAAACATTCACAGTCAAACAGGAAGATCTGCAGGAACAAACAGGTTGGTTTTCATTCTCATAGATCAACTCAGTCATTTGATCCTCATTCAGATATATTTTAATAATAAGAATACTAAATTAATCCATCTTGCAGCTCTGAGTGTGCTGCCTAGTTCTCCTAAATGCACATAAACACTCATTAAAAGACAGGAACGAGTTTCTTTCGTCACTTGTTCTCATGTCTTTTGTCATTATTTTATATATTATTAGTCTCCCATTTTCTCTACCTGCTTAAGGTTATTGCTTTTCTTGTTCTCCTACTGTTTGTTGCATCCTTGAGCACTGGCACTATCACTATATAAAATAAGTAAAAACATTCATTCATTCATTTTCTATTCTGCTTAGTCCCTTTATTAATCCGGTTCTCCACAGTGGAATGGACTGCCAACTTATCCAGCACATGTTTTACGCAGTGAATGCCCTTCCAGCTGCAACCCATCTCTGCGAAACATCCAAACACACTCATACACTACAGACAATTTAGCCTACCCAATTCACCTGTAGCACATGTCTTTGGACAGTGGGGGAAACCCACGTGAATGCAACATGCAAACTCCACAGAGAAAAGCCAATTGACCCAGCCGAGGCTCGAATCAGCGACCTTCTTGCTGTGAGGCGACAGCACTACCTACTGCGCCACTGTGTCATCTTAAATAAAAACAATAAATTAAAAAAGTTTACCTGAGGAGACGATATTTGACCTACAGTACTCCCATAGAAGATATCTGCTATTACGGTGATTGAGTTGGCTTTGTACTTTCCATTTGCATACGTCATGTTGATCACAATTCCCTTTTTCAGCAACTTCTTTTTGGGTTTAAACTTGATTTTTGTAGTTGTTTTCTCACTGATAGTGTCTGAGTTAGAATTACATCATTATTATAATAACTAATTACCAGGGCTATTGTGTTTAAACCGGGTTTCCACCTCTGAAAGGATCTTGTGCACTCAGACACTGCTCCAAACAAATCAACGCTGTTTTTCAGCCTTCATAAAGCACATTAAACTATACCCTCAATAAAATCCATGTTAGCCATTTAGCATTGAAGCTACACTCACCAGGCAGATAGAAGCCGTGCCCATGACGCGAATCCGCATCTGCTCTGAAGTGAATTTGACACACGAATGAAGCAAGTAAACACAAATGTTCATGCGCCTATTTACACCCAAATAGCACAATTTATCCGCGCATTCCACATCTGGTATGAACACAGCATTACATTAAACTTGGTGAAAACCTGCAAAAACCCTGGTTTAAATTATGTCAAAAAAACGTGTATGCCGCCAATATTAAATATGCTGAATGAAATGGACACTAAAATAATGAATATTTATAAAACATTGTACAGTATTCATAACTATATGATGTGGGATTACAAGAGAGACAAAAAACAAATTATAGTGGAACAATAACGTTTACACACACACACTTACCGTGGTCCTGCATAAGCCACATCTCCTGTCAGTCACTCAACACATTCGTCTCATCGCTGCACCACAATTGTACTTCATGTTTGTTACCGGCTTTATTTGCTTATTAAAGTAAGCTTGTTGCAAATTCTGAGCAACATTGGGTTGCTATTGTAACTACACACACAAGAGAGTCAGGCAGTCTTGTCTTGCTTCATTTAAGATTTACCTCAGGTTTTGATTGACATGTCCGTATAATCTGACAGATCATGCTACACGCACAGGCTGTTCTGATTAGCTGTGAGTTTTAATTGATTCATTCAGGTGTATTTATGTGAAAGTGAAGTCTGACAACAATAAATATACTCATCAAGAATAAAACCACCTGTTTTTATACCCGTGTTGAATCTGCCAGGCTGTAGCTATAAAGTTAGGTCTGCTACTGGTGTTTTATAATGGGTAGGCTACTTCATTTATTTTATTATAACAATAATTTGCTGAAAATGATGCCTTAAATGAGCAGGATTTTAAGCGTAATTTAATCTAAATGATTACAGCCACAACTATTAAAAAAATACAACTTAAAAAAATAATAAACTGGGTGGGGATTAGATACTAAGAATGCCATACTTGTATAATTTAAATTTTGATTCCTCTCGTCCAATTTCTGCATGCACATTTTTTTTCTCCTGCTACTCTGCCAGGAACTTTGCTGCTGGAGAGCACCTTCAATAATTATCAAGACATTTGTTTAGAGATGGAGCGCAAGATGTGCTCAAGTGTGGCTACGTGTGGTGAAAAATGATGGCAAAGCTAAGTGTAATTATTGTAAATAAACTAGTCGCGTGTCCAACGTGACAAAGCATCATACTTCACGAATATTGAATTAAAAGAATGGTGTGTTCGGTTCATTGAGGTTCCCGCAGGTGCAACTAACAACAGTTGTGCATTTTAGTTCAACTTTTTGAGAGAGATGTGACGCTCAGCTGAAACACGCAGGTGAGACGGCTTTACAATCTGTCATTCATAATCTTAGCTGTTGTATTGGAGTCGAAATATGAAGTAGAATGTCCTTTTAACAGTCCCGATATGTTTAATCTTGTTCTTTTGCAAATTTGATTTTAAATTCAGCTTTATTCTTTTATAAGGGCACATATGGTGAAAAATCTAGTTTTCAAGCTGTTTGGACAGACGTGTGTAGGTATGGTGCATAGACCGTCATATTGGGGTGATATAAACACACCCAGTACTTTTTTTTTTTTTTTTTTTTAATTTAACAACATAAAAACGGTGGACCAATAGGAGCAGTTTTCAGACCGACCGCAGCTTGACATTTGACAGCTGCATATTAACATGTCCTGGTAGTCACGTGTACAATTAAATCAACAGGACAGGACGAGAGCAAAGCAACCGGGAATAAAAGGTCTGTTCAGTTTGCTAGGATCATCAATCATAAAATGTGATCAAGAAGAGTGATTTTTACAAGTTTAAAATGTTTTAAAACAGTGCACGTGTGTAATGAATTACAGTGATTTACTTCAGCTTTACTTTATCACCACAGCCGCATGTCAGAACAGTTATGTTAAGTCTGTCTGTTGTGGTGCAGCCGAGGGAGGAGATTAAAGGTGCAGTAGGTGATCTGCCAAAATGCTAACCGCTTAGCATATTACCTTTGGACGGCGGGGAGGGACTGCGATTCAAAGCCACACCCCCTGAAATCGCGAGCGCGCACCGCATCACAACAGCAGACAGACAACCCACTAGTTCAGGTCATTCGCCAGTTAGTTAGTGCCAGCGCCGTGAAGGAATTACATTTATTACTTTGCCACACTTACATGCTATTTCAGAGCGAATATTCAGAGTAACATGGTAAACAGTATAGGAAGGCTGTCATTGTTTAAAAATGACCCAATGTGAATATAAAAGCAACTTCAGCTCAATAAAGCAGTTAGGCGGAATAGCGCTATTTACTGATGTTTTGTTGTTAAGCTAAATGTAAATCTACATTATAGATGCTGTCGAAGGACCTTATGAAACTGAAAATAATCACATCAATCTTTCACCGGTACATTTCAGTGGCTGAACATCACGTCTGTGCATATAAGTCATTCATAACAGAACACGCTTAACAAGCATAACATAAGCTTAGCCTGACTAAAATAGTTTCAAAACAGAACATTACCTGTCTAACAGTAATATTCAGCCATGGTGTCTTCCTTCCTCCAGCATGCTAAAGTAACTCCAATATTGATTCAGGTTTTTAAAAGTTTCAATTCAGCTTTTGATTTCTCCCGGTCCGTCTCGTGACCGCGGTGGCTTTAAGAGCAAATTATACTCGCGCCTGGCTTTACAGTAATCGGCCCGAGCTCGTCTGTCCTTCGGCGCCTCCGGCTCCGACTCGGCATCGGCGAGCGGCCCGCAGCTCGCTCGCGGGCATGAGTTTGTGATGCAGACGGGCACGCGCTAATGGTGAATCTGTGTGAACAGATGCGCAGAAGTCCGAATTTACATTTGCTGACAGACAGTCTGACCTGCTAATCGGAATTAAGGGTGATGACGGTCCGACTCTATTTAATTGGATGAACATTTTTTAGTTTTATGCTTTACTTAGAATATAAAAATACAAATAAACACATTCAGATCATTTACTGTAATCATTACTAAGGGACTGTAAAGAGACTTTCAAGCAGCACAACAAAAAAAATTTCTGAAGACAATCACCTACTGCACCTTTAAGGCACGTAGAAATGGAGGGCAGTAAGGACTAGCCTTAAAGGCACAGTACCACAAAACCGCCACCTGGTGCAAAACTGTAAAAGATAGAATCTTATAAAAGGAATATTAAAAAACCTGATAGGTGTTTTAAGTTGAAACTTTACAGTTACAATCTGGAGATGCAAAAGACTCATCTTAAATCTGAAATAAGGGGTAACCTTGGTGCCCTTTTAAGCACGAAAGCAGCACCTATTAATTGATGTTTTTTTTTTTTTAATAAGATACACCTTTTGTGAATGTTTTATTTTATATGTATAGTCTTTAATGTGCTTTTTAATAATTTTATTCTTTTCAAAGCAGCACTCAAACGCAAATTTATCCTTGAAAACATGGCATGAAAGTGATGCACATGTTAGATGATTGCGTTTTTTGAGCGCGATCAATTCCTGATCCTTTGCATACATTCCTCGAAAAAACACTTGCAATCTAGACGCAGTCACTTCTTGCTTGTGTTGCCATACAATCTGTAAACTCCACTCATTAAAATAATTTAATGAGTTTCCACTGTAAAATCGTGACAATATTTAATTATTGATCATGGGCCACAAATATTGTTATCGTGATAATTTGATTACTCGTGCAGCCCTATACCCTTTCATTATGTTCTTGGCTGTTTTTGACCCATTGACTTCCATTATAACCACATTTTTTAACCGCAAAGCCATGACACCAAATAATCATGCAATCTTGATTGTAGGTGTTTTTTTTTTCCTGTTGGGAAGTGGTAAATTATGGCATTTTTACTGTTGATCGTCAGTTGGCAACAGGACAGGAAACTCAGCAAATATTCAACAAAGATGATGATTTATGACATCTATAAAGCTTGATGTGTCTACATTTGTATTAACCAATTCAAGTCAAAAACAAATAATCAACTTTTTTCATGGAATCCGTATAAAAATAAGGATTCTCCTGTATCACCTCGTTACAGCTAATGTGATCCTGCCCTCAGTGAGCACACTGTTCATATGGAAATGAACTGAGGTGAGCCAGGAAATATTGTACACGTTTCCCGAGACATGGCATAAAACGACAAGCTTCTTCATAGATGCGCATGTTGCACGAAAGAAGCACTTCGGATGATACTGGACAGCGATGAAGAATTTACTTTCTCCTCAGAGGAAGAGCGTGAATCTGATGACGAACACATACATTTTGAAGAACGTCTAGACCCAGCGGAGGATAGAGCACTTCAGTAATAAGACAGCAGTCTTTGCCCTGTTGCTTCAATACATACTTTTGCTTTTTGTTTCTCACAGCCAGTTGTTAAGTTTACACTGCTCGTCTCGACCCAGTTTCTCTTCTCGTTTCCCCTCACTGCAACAGTTCAGTCAACCCCTTTAACTCTCCTTCTCTTCCTTTATACTCTCACCCATTACCTTTTTGCCGTCCCATGAGTGGAGACCAATTAAACTATGTTGACTGTCTTCACAATCAAATGATAAATGAATAAATATGAATAAAAAGAGGCCATTTACAGCTTTCAAATCTGTGTCTTATCAATATGACCAAATGACTTATGATCAATTATGTTAGAAACTCTGAAAACTGGACTGACACAGTTTCAATTTACTATAACTTCGGCTTTGACAAAATTTACATTGTTAAAGATACTAGATAAAGATAGATTGATTTGAATCTGCTTAAATGTGTACACGTTAATGGACCGAACAAAATATGATCTGATTTATTTTACATTTAATGTGATTCAAAATTACAGTGTGTGTAGCCAATGAGAGTTTTTAAGACTTAATGAAAACTAATGTTTTATTTATTTCAGACCTGATTGAAGAGAAAGAGGGGAGTAAAGAGGAGGAACATCATGTCAAAACTGAGGAAAAAACTCATTTACAGACTGATGGTATTTTAAAAAGGAGAGACAAGAATCGTTTCACCTGCTCTCAGTGTGGAAAGAGTTCTGCAAGCAAAAGCAATCTTAAGATTCACATGAGGATCCACACTGGAGAGAAACCATTCACATGCACCCAGTGTGGAAAGAGTTTCAGCCTGTCATCTTCACTTTATAACCACATGAGGATCCACACTGGAGAGAAACCATTCACATGCACTCAGTGTGGAAAGAATTTCGGCTACACCTCACACTTTAATCACCATATGAGGATCCACACTGGAGAGAAACCATTCACATGCACTCAGTGTGGGAAGAGTTTCAGCTGCTCCACAAACCTTTATCAACACATGATGATCCACACTGGAGAGAAACCATTCACATGCACTCAGTGTGGGAAGAGTTTCAGCCAATCATCACACCTTAATCTACACATGCGGATCCACACTGGAGAGAAACCATTCACATGCACTCAGTGTGGGAAGAGTTTCAGCTGTTCTTCAAACCTTTATCAACACATGCGGATCCACACTGGAGAGAAACCATTCACTTGCACTCAGTGTGGGAAGAGTTTCAACCACTCATCATCCCTTAATTACCACAGGACAATCCACACTGGAAAGAAATCATTCATTTGCACTTAAGCCGCGGTCATACTGGACGTTTCTCCCCATAGACTTCCATTCATACGCACGCAAATGTGTCAGACCGGAAACGCAAGTTCGTGCATCACGTTTCGCAGTTCACTGCATTGCAAAGTTCAAGCTTGGTGAATTCTGACCTGCAAAATTCCATCACTTGACTGTGTGAGACCAATGGAAGATCAAAACATGACCTCTCTGGACAGAAATTTAAAATATGGACCAATCGCTCACCTTTTTAATGTCTAATCATCTTGTTTAATTCCTCCCCTTTTCGCAGCACCATACAACTCTAGTGTGACCGCAGCTTTGGTGTGGGATGAGTTTCAGCCGAGCAGCAAACCTTAATGAACACATGAAGATCCACACATGTGTGAACGAGTATATGTGCTTGAGTGAGAAGACGTTTAGGTAACACTTTCTTTTACAACCCGCAAAGAACGGCGTAAGTACAGTGAAATAACGGTATACATTTCTGTACATATTGTATAAGTTTAATGAACGTATGTGTAGGTATTAGGGAACAAACTGTAATGCTTGGGTATTAAGAGGGTAACAACCAGATATTCAACACGAAAATTACCACACAAGTACAGTGAAATAACGGTGTAATTTTCTATATGTACAGTTTAAGTATAAATAACATGTGTGAATATAAAGGAAACAAACTGTAATGCTAGGGCAATAAGGGACAAAAAGTACTGTGTAAGTATATTGAATTTACGGTGTACTTCTTTCTAAATTGCAAAGGAACAAACCATAATGTTTGGGTAAGAAGGTGGTAACAATAAGATATTCAACACGCAAAGAACCAAAATCATCAAAGTTAAATTTACTCGGTTCATAGACTATTTGGTCCCTCTCTAAAATAAGCAAAATTTACTCAGCAGCAGAGTTAATGGGGTTAATTAAGTGATGATTGAGCACTGATGATGAACACATGCTGTTAATAAGCAGAAACAGAGAAACACAAAACTACATCTACCTTCAGTCACAGCCGTATATAAAATAAACTAATTAAAACACATCAAATCTCTCAAAATCTCGGCAGAGCATTATTAAGCAACTCCACAAACAGCAGCTTTACTTATTAACAACATGTGTGGCCTTATTTCTGCCACACTACAAAATTACATATAGTGATAAAATTAAGAAGTAACTAAGTCATTTTTTTTACAACAGCAAAAAAAAAAAAAAAATTTTGTTTAATCTGTCACCATTGAGGAGAACAGTAGCTGCTTTACTTTTACTCTGACTCGATTGCTAATGTTAGTCTCTCTTTGCTTGCCAAATAGTGTATTGAGGCAAGCATTGTATAAAGAGAGCAATTGTGCTCTGGATAATTGAGTCTGTGGTGGTTTAGTCACTGGTCGAATCAGTAAAATTGGTTTTAACCTATTAAGTTTAAATAATGTTGTATCACAAAAGAAGCTCTGTATTAAGAAAATAGAGCTCACCAATCCTTTTATCAGATCATAAAACACATTGAACATCTGAAATACTGAAAACCCACAGACATAAAGAATCAAGAGTATGCTTCTCAACTATGGTGAGTTTTTTTTTTTCCTACTGTGCATGCTGGGAACTATGGTCGTATGATTGTCTTAACATGCACTGCAGCCAAAAATAAATAAAACTCTAACCACTGTTGAGATAGATACGCTGATTATTGATGTCTGTGTCTCTTGATTGATTCTGATGCTCAATGTGTTTCAAAAAAAAAAAATAATAAAACCGGTTAGGTCCATTCTCCTGATAAACACTCCTAAGAAACAATTTTGTTTCTTATGTGCTAAACCATCTTTTAAACTTAATCTCTTATACAGTTACTCATGTCAAGAGTAAGAATCAATACAGGATCAGTTGATAACATTTGCTCTCATTATACTTGTCCTAGCAAGCAAAGAAAAATTAACATTAGAAATCGAGTCCAAGTAAATCAACCACTTTGCTCCACAATGGTGACATCAGGGGAAAAAAAAAAAAAACATTTTTTTTTTTTTTTGTAAAATGTAAAAAACTAAGACAGTTAATTCTCAATAAATCTCATATGGACTTTTGTGAACATCTGACAGAAATAAAGTCAATCAGGTAAGCAATGAGCAAACAGCAGGTGTTCATCATCAGTGCTCAATCATCACTTAATTAACCCCATCATTGTCTCATTAACTTTAACTGCTGCTCAGTAATTTTTGCTCAATTTAGAGAGGGATCAAATATTCTCTGAACTGAGTAAATTTTACTCTGAGGATTTTGCTGTGTAAGCTTATTGAGTTTACGATGTTCTTTTCTTCAAGTATTGTATACATATAAAGAATTATGCAAGGGTGGTGACAACCTAATGCAACCTGTAAATGTAGATGCACCTGCGTAAGTACATTAGTACTCTTATTCAGTGCTTGGGTTTTATATGGGAAGTTTAATGAATAAAAGGTTTACAACTTGTTAAATTATGAACCATTATTGTATACTGTATGTATTTTAAATCTGCAATTCAATATAAAAATATATTTCCACACACTACTTACATTATGAATGTTTACTCGTCGATCTCACCATTTCCATCAATGTCTGACAATGGGCCATCAATGGGCACTACTGTATTGCTTCTGGATGTAAAAATGATTTCTACAGTGTCAAAGCTAAGGGCAAATTAGTTAATTTTCATAAACTGCTGCCTAAACGCAGAACAACACTGCTTCACAGGCTAGCGGCGATAAAAAGGAAAAACCCTCCAATGGGCCCAGAGGCACAAGTATGCAGTGATCATTTTTTGGAGGAAGATTACACTGAGAAGATCTTTGAGTCAGAAAAATTAGTCAGTCGTTGCACCAACAGACTGAGACCTGAAGCTGCACCATCGTCGGTTTTCAATTTCTCAGGCTATAATGTGAGTTTAACGGACCTCTTAACTTTCTCTCTCAAAAGTGACACATCAGTCCGTCGAAGAGAAAGGGCTCTAAAACGTGCTAGCCAGGTAATTAAGAGACCAGTAAGTCCATAAAAACTGTATTTAACAATTGTACAAGTACCTTTCTCCCAATGAGACCACAGGTACTAACGTTAGCTTCAGACGGCTCTACTTATGAGTGACAACTTTCATAATTAATTGCCGTCTTTTAAAACAAATACGTGCCGAGCTGGCCTTGGCCACGGCATAATGATAGAAAGAGGGAGAAACCACACAAGCAGACCTCTTTTAGGTTGAGCACCAGACCTAGTTGAAACACTTGGAGGTGTGTCAAAAAGCAGAGGGGCGGCACTGGCCTCCTGTAACTAATCACTGGAATTAGAACACAATTAAATGTGAGGTGATCTAAAGGGGGGAAAAAAGACGGGTTATTGTCTATAAGGAATGCAATTAGTGCTTTTGAACCACAAATGCTGGTCTTGCTCTAGATATGGGGTACACGACCACGACTTCATGCATTGCAGTAATAGTCGTTATATATACTCAAAACAATTCTTTCCCCACATTTTACTACTATAAAGACATACATCAGACACCAGAATGTGTCCACCAGAGGAGTGCTCTTGACAATATAATCTCCTAGTCCTAGGTCATCAAAACTAATAGCCGCAACCCTTAAGTAGACGAACATTCTCGCCAAAAAATTTTTAAATAGGCTATGTGGTCCGGCTCAACAGTCCAGTCGAGTTTATTAACAAATTTTACATTCGCTGCTGCTGGAAGAGTGATTAAACCCAGATGAAGAGGCTGATCAGTGCTGATTAGAATATTTGCACGGTTTTCAGCCAATTAGATTTGAGAACTAAAAATAAACGTTGCATAAATTAAAAATACATAAAGATTATTTTATTGAATATTTTTATTTTATATATTTATATATATATATATATATATATAATTAGAAGGATAGTAGGTTACTGGCCCATACCCCCTTGCCCACCACAAATGATGTCAGTAAACTTCATGTAATGGACTGTGTTGCTCCAAACTCTTAATCTAAGGCCCTGTTTACACTAGTGCTTTTTAGTTTTAAAACGGCTTTTTAGAATGAAAACGATCCGCGTCCACACTAGCATTTCACCCAGCGTTTCTGAACAGCTCTCCGTCTACATTAAAATGGTAAAAACGCATATATCGTGACCACACACTCTGGCATGCGCTGCAGCGTGCCTTGAGCTCATACTCATATGAGAGCTGTGCACGTAGGGCTGTTCATCAAAGATCTCCTGCTGGATCTAATCATACTGTATTTGTTAAACGTGATATATAATTCATTTTGTTGTCCATATCTAACAAAATATTCCCCGACTTTGGTATTATGAATATATTATCTATATAAGTTAGGTTAACATATTAATTAATGTAATTGCGAACACCGATTCTGCACAATTGACTGATTGCTTGCCTTTTTTTCTCTATTGTATAAACTTATTGTACGTTATACTTTTAAAATGGCCATTATTGGTTATTAAAACCAACCCAAGCTCATTCTGGAAACGTAGCCCCACAGACGTTTCTGGAGACCGGGTTTTACGTGGCCGGAGGTACGTATGGCCGCGTTTAGTCTTTCTCGAGCGAACGCTGCGGGGCGGTGTGGCACCGCTCCACTCCTCCTCTTCGCGCTCGCCGGCTGACGGCTCGCCTCCGAGTGGAGGGCTTTCCCAATGCAACCAGTTTGTCCGCTTAGCTTGCAACATTACGTCGGCGGAGCGGTGGCCCGGAAGAGGAGGAGCCGGCCGCAGGGATGACTGGGATTGGGTCCGGGGAAGAGCGGTTCCAGAAAGCAGGTAAGATGAAAAACATAATCCAACAAATAAGGGCGAGAACGCGGCGATATCCGAAAACGCAGTCGAAATCAAAGATGAGGGCTTTTGCTTTTTTTTTCTGGACGGCTTTTGCAAACCGTTGCTTGGGTTTAGGGAAGGAGGAGGAGGGAGAGGAGGGGAGGGGAGCCCTCCTTGATTGACCGGGCGGACGGACAGTGGCTCCACAGCGGCCTCCGGCGGCTTTTCACGTGAGAACAGCGCGGTCGCGAACGGCCTCTCGCGGATCCGCAAAAACAAAAACTGCTCGAATACGTACCTCCCGGGACGTATTTCGCAGTCCGCAGAAACGTCCGTGGAGCTACGTTTCCACAATGAGCCCGAGTTGATTAAAACTAATATTCAGTGAAAGAGGGAGTATGTTGCAAATGTTCAATGAAAATGAAAGGAGGAAGTGATGTTATAAACTCTGTTTTGTTATAAATATGCATGAAGATGACGCTCATGTAGCTACACGACGCCTTAACATTTTTGATGTCTATTATGTTGCTAAAATAGCAGTTCCTCACATCATGTTTTCATTTTATTTTAAGACAGTGAAACAGCATAGCCAGGGTGATGTGAATGACTTTATAAAGTACGATCGGGACTTTGTTTTTCATATCAAACTTGCGAAGTCTGAACTTACACGGAGAGGATGCAGGACAGAACTGTCTGTGTAATACTGAGGAAAAAGCACCAATTTGAGAGGCGAATGTCTGCAGCTCTATTGTTATGATATAGTGAAACAACGTAGCAAGGGTGATGTGAATACAGTACAGTACACTGTTCCTTTGAAGATTTAACGACATGTCCTCGGGATCTGTTTTCCATATCAAACTTGCGAAGTCTGAACTTACACGGAGAGGATGCAGGACAGAACTGTCTGTGTAATACTGAGGAAAAAGCACCAATTTGAGAGGCGAATGTCTGCAGCTCTATTGTTATGATATAGTGAAACAACGTAGCAAGGGTGATGTGAATACAGTACAGTACACTGTTCCTTTGAAGATTTAACGACATGTCCTCGGGATCTGTTTTCCATATCAAACTTGCGAAGTCTGAACTTCCACGGAGAGGATGCAGGACTGAACTGTGTGCAGTAGGGTACTTAATATTGAGGGAAAGCCCCAATCAGAAAGGCGAATGTCAGCAGCCCTGCCTCCGTTTTCAGATGTCTCCGTTTTCCCCCATCCACACTGAGAAGGAGCAGCAGCGTTTTAGAATGAAATAAGGCTCTTCAGCATTTTCAAACTAAAAAGCAAAACTTGTGCGTTTTCAAACTAAAACGCATTAGTGTAAACGGGGCCTAAGTATAAAGACCACCAACTGTACGATCAACCTGGAAAACCCCAACTCTAATACAGAAAATATTTTTTAAAGGCTTTAAAACCTTATATTTCAATATCTCATATCTTAACTTCATTCATAACTTTAACTAAATAAATTACACATAATACGTAGCTCGTGAGGTGTACTGCACTGTAATTTAACAATTTACACAACTGAAGATGTGTACTCACCATGCTGTGATGATAACCGGAATCGAAAGCATATATTACATCAACGTCAATATGTTTCCGTGAACCAATGAAAAATTTGTAGGCAGAGCGACATGGCCAGTCCCGCCCACTTATGTGCAGGGGTGCATATTCAGCCCGCCCATAGCCCCAGCTAAACGCATACCACGAGGGCTTAAATGGAGTAGTGGTCGTAATGGTCGAGTGAAAAAAAAGAGAAAAAGACAGCTGTGAAACATATCCAGCTTGGTCTTTTTGTAGGAAACAAACTTTACATCTTTTTAGGGTAAGAGGTTTTTGAGTTATTGCCGTCTGTCACTGAATGTGTCAGGAATATCGAAAAACAAAACCAACTTAACCGCGCTCATTTCTGGCGTCCCCCTGGATGTACAGCGCCCTTAGCATTTGCCTATACTGCCTATCCCAGGTGAAAAAAATATATAATTAAATGCAACTAAAATACACTCAAATACCCGCAAATACATTTTTAGTACATTGTTATTTTTTTGTGTTAAATAAAAGTTTGATGGTTTTACACTATAAATATAATAATTAAAAGTATGTTTATACTTAAGTAGGACTTTAGTACACTTGACAAAATTATACCAAATATCAGTAATACTTAAATAATTTTTTAGTGTACTACAATAAAGTACACTACAGAAAAAACATCTAAAAGACTTTTATTAGTGTGTTTTTTAAAAGTGTGCTTTAAATGCTTTAAACATTAGTTGATTTTAGTACAGTGTTTACAAACTAATCCTAAGTTTAAAATAAGTTAATATATAAAAAAATCTATTAGTAATGTATTGTAGTAGAAGTACATTTTCCCAAAAGTTGTACTTAAGTACACTTAATGTGAATGCACTATTATCACTAACACTTAAATAGATTTTGAGTGTGGTAATTTTCAGTTTATATTAAATTGACTTTATAAAAAATCTATTAGTAATGGATTGTAGTAGAAGTACATTTTCCCAAAAACTTTACTTAAGTACACTTAATGTGAATGCAATATTATCACCAACACTTAAATAGATTTTGAGTGTGGTAATTTTAAGTTTATATTAAACTGACTTTATTAAAAATCCATTAGTAATGTATTTTAGTAGAAGGACTTTTTTTTTTACCTGCATAGGATAATGTGTGTACAAAGAAAACAGCATCTGTGCTTCATCAAAACACTTTAATCTTTTTGTGCAATAAACCACAAGTCCAAAAAATACCTTATGGAAGGGAACAAAAACTTAGCAAAAACTGAGAACACAAAAATATAAATAAGATGCAACATTACAGCACATATATGAAATGTAAAGACATTTTGGGAAAATGTACTTCTACTTAAAATTACTTAAAAACTTAAAATTACCACACTCAAAATCAATTTAAGTGTTAGTGATAATATTGCATTCATATTAAGTGCACTTAAGTACAACTTTTGGGAAAATGTACTTCTACTACACTACATTACTAATAGATTTTTTATATATTAACTTATTTTAAACTTAGGATTAGTATGTAAACAGTGTACTAAAAATCAACTAATGTTTAAAGCACACTTTTGAAAAACACACTAATTGTCACGATAACTTCATTCACAATAACCATGGACTACAATTCTGGACTACATTTTCATACATGCACTCTACTCACACTCACACATGCTTCCTCATCTAGAATGATTACACTCGCACCACCTGAGGATTGTCAGAGACTGATTGCCCACACTATTTAAGCAACACACTCACTCATTCACATTGCTGAATCTTGTAAATGGTAAAGTAACACTACAACGTGTTTCCTAGTCTTGGTTTCCTGTGTTTTGACCCTAGCCTTGTTAGCCCGTGTGTCTTAATCTGCCGCCTGCCTTCTGACCACTCGCCTGATCCTTTGACTACGATTCTGGACTTCCCTTGTATTTCTGTTTGCACCTGAATTGACCATTGCTTGCCTGACCACTGATTAAACCTGCACGTGGATCCTATCTCTGTTGTTTGTGTCACTCCTCAGGTTATACTAATACAACTGTTTTGGATGTTTCTTCTGTAGTGTACTTTATTGTAGTACACTAAAAATTTATTTAAGTATTACTGGTATTTGGTATACTTTTGTGAAGTGTACTAAATTCCTACTAAAGTATAGACATACTTTTAATTAGTATATTTATAGTGTAAAACCATCAGACTTTTATTGAACACAAAAAAAACAATGTACTAAAAATGTATTTGCGGGTATTTAAGTGTATTTTAGTTGCATTTAATTATATATTTTTTCACCTGGGATCCCTTCAAAATATATTCTTTAAATAATTGTTTAGTATGTTAAAAGCACATTTTAGATCAGCTTCATTTTGTCTCATAATAGCACAGTTGAGTACACTTAGATGCACTGAAGTTTATCTTAAAATGTACTTAATACTAATTCTTAATACATTAAATACAAAATTAGTTTGGGAAAATATAGCACTTTTAATACAGTATTTAGCACACTTTTTTACAATTTGTATATTCTTTTAATATATTAATATTATACTTTAAATTAGTCATAAATATATTTAAATGTTTAAAATTAGGGTTCAAGTGTATTTCTAGTTGTAACTATAAATATATATTTTTAAATACAGATATAGTATGTTAAAAGCACATTTTAATTCAATTTCTGGGTGTCTAAAAATAGCACAATTGAGTACACTTAGATGGTATTAAGTTTTTCTTTACATATACTTAATAATATCTTTTAGTACATTAAGTACAAAATTAGTGTACGAAAATAGAGCACTTATAGTACATTACTGAAAAGTGTACTAAGTATACTTAAATAAGTGTATTTTAGTGCACTTTTTTTTCACCTGGGACTAACATCTGTATTCAAATGAGTTAGTTCCTCTGACTGATCCTCTGAGAACAGTTCTTCAAGGAACAGTTCTGAACACTCGCTCATGTCTTGACTCGACCCCGTTACATTTTCTTCTTTGTCAGCTAATGCGTTTGTGCTTTTTTGACAAATACAACATCAATGACCCTCTGACCGTGAAATTTGACTTTTACAGATGCTGACCCATCTCCAAGCAGCACTGCAACAAGTGCATCTGGGTCAGGGGTGCTCTTGTTAGGAATATTTAACAATTTTCTCATTAGAAAATCATCGATCACAAAATTATTCATTATGCCACATTTTTCCTCAATTGTAATATTGCCTCTTAAAGCGGCAACAATTCTCGATGTGTGACAGCAGGCATCACACTGGTGACACCTGGTCACCGATGTTTCCAGATTTACCTTTAATAAGGCATGTCGTATTGAGCAGAAATATTCCATCTTTACATCAGCTGTTACAATGATGCCCTCCTTCGTCTCAAAGTTCTGTCTTATCTTTATCTTTATGTCTGATCTCCATTGAATTGTCAGCACAAACTGCAATACTACTTTGTGCTGTAGTCGACAGAAACTTACAGCCGCCAAATTTCCGCACTGACACATTAGTGAGGGTGTACCATTTTGCAACATTAAGTACTTCCCCACCCCATACAGTCAGGGACATGCTGTATGTCCCATCGGCAACCTTATAAGACCTGGTCATCATTTTTTGACTACTGCGGGTGTATGCATCTCTGGCTTCATTTAACTGCAGCACCTTGAATTTGATGTTCACCTAAAACAGAAAAACACAACATACTTTTGTGACACAAAACAAAAATTTATAAAGCAACAACATAACCTTACACTAATATCACATTAAAATCATACAATTAATATTACACTACCTACAAATGCAGCAATACGTATAATGAAAGTAGTGTTAGTTTTAAAAATGAAATTTTCAATAAAATCTATTTAAAATTGTAAAATTAGGCACTCGATTATAATTGCAGCAGTACAAAATAAATAAATTACTATTCACACACTCAAGCTAAACTCTAAAATTTAGCACAGCACTGTTATCTACTACACTGTAAACCCAAATATGGGTTTACAGTAACGATGTAACTCGTTGCCTCAAAATTTTTAAGTTCATGAACTTAAAAAAAATAAGTTTTCAAAACAAATATTTTGATTACATGCTACTTAGACCTTTTCATTACAGTTAAATTAAAACTTGTTATGAAACCAACCTAAATATTTTAAGTTACAGTAACTTAAAATTTTGCTAACCTATTCTCATGGCATTAATATTGACATTACATGAAAAAAATAAGTACACAAAGAACCATTTTAAGTTGAATCAACTCAATATTTATTATTGTCTTTGTCTTTTTGTTTTAAGTACCAGTAACTTGTATTATACAAGTAGAATAACATTTAAAAAACAATAATCAAAACTAAATTTGACACTGCAGTGCTAATTTAAAAGGATAAAACCTGAAAAGCAGATTTAAGACCAAACCTCTGACATTAAAAATTCACGAACCTGCATGAACTTTTACAAAAACATGAACTATTTTGAACCATTTAAAACTAAATTACCTATATGGTTACAAAGTATTAGGGTTGGGCATCTAAGCTATAATGCCGATCCAATACCCATGTCGATACAAAGAATACGATCCGATATATTAGCGATACATTTGTGACATATTGCGATGCAACACGATACGATTCACACCCATATCACGATACAATGCGATAATTCAGCACTAGCTAATTAGTTCAAGTTTATGAGATGATGTGTAAGAGGATGCTGTGCCATTGAATGAGTTTGATTATTTATTAACCAAGCAAAACCAAGACTTTTTTTACGCACTGGCTTTTCTCTCAGAGCCAGAGTGTCAGTTTACAGTAGAGAGCAATTTTAGAACATATAGCACATATTATTTAAGTATTTTCAAGATAAAAAGAATGAATAAGTGCAATATATATTAAATTATATATATTTGCACTCTTTCAACATAAAGGTTTAGCATTACACAACAAGAATTGTGATTTAACCTTTCAACTATGAAAACAAGTTTTACAAAGATATATTGTGCCACTGAATATTCAAAACTTAAGGTCGTGAACTAGCAGTGTTATGCTGCTTTGAAACATCACTTTCACTGTAAACAACAGGCTAATAAAAATATAACAAACCAGCAATCTTCTTGCTGTGAGGTGGTCAAACTACCCACTGTGCCACCCATTATTTTTATCATTATTATTATTAATATTATTATTATTAAATAAAAATTAACAGGAGGAGGTGTTTAAAACCTTCGTTCTCCGTGACACTAGGCTGAATATCTTTGCAGATGAACAATGCAATAACATCCGTTATTGGCGTAGAGCGCACAAAACTGTTGCGCATGGAAAAAAACTTGCAATTCTTTTCTCACCACTTTTGGAGCTGGTAGCTACAGTTGAAGCAGTGCGGAAGCCGGGGATGCAGGAACACTGGAAGATGCTTTCACAACAACACCGTGGTGCCGCTTCAAGTGAGATTTCAGATTAGGCGTACTGCCCACTTATTTTACAGATGCGCAGCACATTTTGCAAATTGCATCTGTCCTGTCATGTCGTCCATCCTTAAATCCATAATGTTGCCATACTTTAGATTTAAAACTCAGTGGGGAATAAAATGTTTGTTTTGCTTCTCGCGCTTTTTGAGGGCGCTCCACTAGCTTCATCCGCACACCTAATACACTGAGTTGTAGTGTAAGTGTACACATCCGCAAATCCGTTGCTAAGGCATACTTTATGTAGGTCGATTAAATTATGCGCCAAAAACAGGTTGACAACACTTGTAAATAAATAAAAAATACATTCTATATTAAAAATATAAGCTGTATCTTGGAAAAACCGATGCATCTTGCAAAAACCGATACATCTCGATTTGCTTCCAAAATTTAATTCATCCTCTGCTGCTCTACCGATGCACTCGCATCGTGAACGCGCATGACAGCGTATCGATACATATCTGTTAATCTCCCCATCCCTACAAAGTACTACCCAGGTGTACTTAACAACTCTTAAAAACAAGAGCTGTATTAATGACAAATAACATTAATAAATGCACATTGTGAGAAAAAAATGCAGAAACCTTTTAAACAGTATTTTCACAAAAACAAATTACATAAAACTCGAGGAATTGCCAAGCCTACATTCGCATCAAACCATTTTTGAGACTCTGTAACTTGGGTGACAGTTTACCCTTGTCAAGACAAAGTAAAATCTTTTGAATGAATTCAAAAGTGTTGGCCAGTCCTTTGTGATAGTTGAGGTGTAAGTGCATAGATCAGTCCAAACAATACCAGGAAGAATCTGGAGAGGCTGCTCACAATCTCACTCTCGATGACAAGTTTTTCACAGGTTGAAAGAGAACTGAACTTGTGTCATTTTCTTTGACGACTGCGAGGAGGGCCACTGCAACATCTGTAAGCTCTGGCTCATCAGAAAATCAGCTCATCAGTGTCCTGTAAGATAAAATAGATGTTAAAGCAAAAACAGAAGATTGGTCAAGTCAGCCTAGCAAACAGTAAACAAAAGTTGCAATAAATTGATACTATGCTAAATTAAAAAAAAGAAAACGCTAAGTTTTGCTTAAAGCAATTTAGTACTAAAATAATTTTACAGTGAGGTCAAAGAAAATTAATCGCACAAACTATTTAGTTGGAAAGACAGAATAAGAGTAATGTACTGTATGCATGTATGTATGGCGACGCGCTGGCGCAGTAGGCAGCGCTGTGGCCTCACAGCAAGATGGTCGCTGGTTCGAGCCTCTCCTGGGTCAGTTGGTGTTTTTGTGTGGAGTTTGCATGTTCTCCCCGCATTCGTGTGGGTTTCCTCCGGGTGCTCCAGTTTCCCCACAGTCCAAGGACATGCGATACAGGTGAATTGGGTAGGCTAAATTGTCTATAGTGTATGAGTGTGTATGGATGTTTTCCAGTGATGGGTTGCAGCTGGAAGGGTATCCGCTGTGTAAAACATATGCTGTATTAGTTGGCGGTTCATTCCGTTGAGGTGACCCCAGATTAATAAAGGGACTAAGCCAAAAAGAAAATGAATGAATGTATATATGCATGTACGTATAAGAACTGTTTGGTGTGGTAATGTAATGTTTTTTTAAATACTCACCATGCAGGTCCTTAAAAACCCAGTGATTTCCTCACGTAGATACACAGAGCATGAACAACAGTGACACACTTGATGTGCACATCATGGAACTCCTATAACGATAAAAAGAAAACTGTATATAATTGAACTGTAAATGTTAAACAATATAATCAGATATACAAAACCAGACAAATACAAAAAAAGTGTTCAAAATGTTTTAGTGGTGTAGTGTTCAAAGTTCATTTGAATCATCAAATTTTTCAAACTTTTAATCTTTTAATAAAGTTTTAGCCTATAAAATGCTCAACAATATTTTTACCTGTTCATCATGGATTCTTAGGATTTCATTTAAAGTATCTGATATCTTCCCTGTTCTGGCTGCCTTCTATCTGAACAGGGTCATTAGGCTAGGAAGGTGTTGGTCAAGCTCAGAGTAGAATGTGTTGGGCAGGTTCTGGTTTTCCGTTGGAACTCTGCATACACCTAAATCTTAAAACAATGACAGACAGGGAACACAGCCATATTCATTATGTGAACCTGGTTAATCTACTACTCCCTCAAAGAAACTAGCCCCTGAATGTGGTATATGTTATCAAGAAAGCAATAACAGAAAAAAGTGTTACCCCATTACCTCAGATTCCATCTTAAGCCAACAACCTAAAAAAAAAAAACGAGATTAATGTTAGATAGTGTATATTTATCCAGTTATGAAATATGTAAAGCCTTTAGGAGTTTTTAAATCATTAAATTAAATTGAAAAGTTATTTATGTTGATGTAACCCCAAACAAAAAGGGGACTACTATATAATAGACAGTTGTGGCTGTTAAATGTTAAGCCGGAATGTGATTGTTGTGGACTACATCACTGTTTTATCTCTAAACAGATGTCATCAGTCAAAACTAAAGTGCAACAGTTATATATTATTTTTCCATACTAGACTTAAAATATATTAAACTGTTTAGACACATTTCTACAATGACACTTGCTCTTCAAGTCCCCAGTTTGTATCAATGGCACACCAACACATTGTGGAAAGTATGTTTTCCAAGTTATATCGTTTTTAAAGGGCCATGACAGCCCCCACTTTCGGTTAAAGTCTACTTCATATTTTTTTCAAAAGATGCATGATAAATGGGCGTGGCCAGCAGGGGAGAACGTAAGCGAACAACTGTTGTTGTCAGTTAGCTCACAAAATGAGACAAACCGTGAGGAGACGCTTGAGTTTATAGTTCACAAAGTTAAAATGCAAAGAAATGAACAGTGATTTAATGCCCTGCTACATTTGTTATTCGTTATTTCATATACACATAACCACAATTTATATCATTATAAAGATAAGTGTGTTCAGGTAAACCCTATAAATGAGGATTCTCCCTCAATCCCCGTATCCAGCAGACTCAGTGCAGCAGGTCTCCTGACCTGTCTATTTTAACCGTTAACCCTGCTGGTAATCTGGAGGATTTAGGCAAACACAGCAGCACGGCGATGTGTCTGAATGTGAGTGAACTCCTGATAAAAGACAGCGTCTGCCATTCTCTAATTCTCGTGCTGCTCTCCCGACAAGGTTCAGGTGTCCTGAACCTTTAACACAGCAGACAAAAGCTGTGTCTCATTTCAGAGGCTGCATCCGCCGAATGATGCATTCGAAGTGCGATGCGTGATCGTGGCGCGCCGAAGGCTGTTTCATTTTTAAAAAAATTCAAACGTAGCCTCAAAAATGCGTCCTTCACTTCCCAGGTAACGAAGTATACAACCGGTGGATCCTTCGCGGCCTCGAACATCCCACGATTCATTGCTCGCTGATAACGGCAGGACGTTTTTAAAAGGAAAACTCTGGATTAAATGTATGAATTGGGTTTATTTGACTTTGATATCTAAACACGTTTAAAAATAGACTATGACATGTCTTACTAAAGAGGCACTCACCTTTGAAGTCTACATCCTTCGGAGGGCGCAGCCTCTAAAATAAGACACAGCTAAAGCCTGACGGATTCAGTGTTGCCAGATTGAGCGGTTTCCCCGCACAATTACTTAGACGGTTTTAAATACTGTGCGGGTAAAAATGACATAGGTGGGTAAAGAAACTTTGGCCGTCTTTGCAACGACGTTCCCCTCAGCCCCAGATAACACCTCCCGGTCCTCAACTCGGAACAGCATATGATAGCCTCCAGATTTCTGGGCGGTTGAATTTCGGCGGGTTTTGAGGCTGGAATCAGTCAAGTTACATCTGGCAACACTAGATGCTTATTTTTAAATTGCGTGTCAGTTACAATCTAAGCGCCTAATGTCGTGCAAGCGGAAATATAGACTACGAATCGTTCAAAAATTATATAGAAGTTAGCTAATGTAATGTGTAACATATGCTTCGATGGGTGTTTGTATCAGGCCCATTTCATCGGTTATTCCTCACGAGTCGAGAGACATCCATTACTTTTGAATATGAATATACGTAACAGGTGAATGCTATTTAAAGTTTTGTCTAACTTTTTACAAAATAAGACCATGTTTATAATGCATGTAACACTTACCGTGACACCAGAGGTCCTGATAACTGCCGAAAGCTTGAAGCTGAAATCCTCCTCACTCACTGCATTATTTTGTGGCGCCAAAAGTGAAGCATTGCACGTTCCCACAATGTCACAAAAGTCTCACGCTGAACTTGGAGCACGTGAAACACGTAAGTCAATAAAATGTCACAGAAACATCTTATATTATTAGGCATATTTTACTGCCTGTAATAATAATAGATAAATTATATCTAATAGAATATTCTATTTTGGGCTTACATTAAACCAGCTGTTCTGTTTATTTTAGCCTGTTTATATGTATATAATTTAATTAAAAAATGACAAAACAATTGCTTAACCACACACACACACACAAATGGTACTGATTTCATACGCAGATAGCGTGTTGAAACTACAAAAAAGTCTTATTTTATATATATATATATATATATATATATATATATATATATATATATCTTTGTGATTTTTATTTTGCAGCACATTGTCAATCTTTTGTTGTGTTTAATAGTGCTATATAAATACAAATGACATGGACATTAACAAGTAAAGTTAAATTATACTCCTAAGTGGAACTTACTTAATGAGCAAGTTGTTTCAGTTAATCAAAAATAATAAGTTCAATTCACTCAAAACCTATAAAAAAGTTACACAAACTTAAACTTTTTAAGTTAGTAGAACTACTTTAGAAAATTGAGTTTTTACAATTCAATCAATTTGGGTTTACAGTGTGTTGCATCTTGTTCCATCCCAATTTTATTTAAAATGGCATCAGTAAAAATCACTCTGTGTCTAATAAAATATTCTAAGTTTGCCAGTTTTGTTTGTATAAAAATACCTCTCATGTTTTCCCATATGTTGTTCTCATTTGTTATCTTGTATTTTTGCATCCAGTATTCATTTGCCAAAGGTTTCTTAAAAACTGCATCCCTAAAAACACAATAAAAACTTTTCACAGTACATTCCTTAAAATCATTCAATTTCTCCCCTATTCTCACATACACTTCCATTCCATCAACGTCATCTTCTTTATTTTCAATTTTTTTTAATCCATTCTTGAGGGATTGCAGTTTTAATTATTTGGTACTTATTCTTTATTTCTTGTCTGCTATATTCTTCCTTTGCTTCTTCCATGGCATCAATATTGTATTGTACTGGTAAAAAACCTTCTTTAAACTCATATAAAATGTCCCTTACTTTAACTATTCCTGCCACCCACCATTTCTTTAAAAAAATCTCCCTCCCTTGATTTAAAATGTTCTCTCTCCCTAGAGGTTTAAAATGCATATTGTTTAAAAATTTTCCCCAAGCTCTTAACAATTCTTTATAAAAATCCGGCACCCTCTCCGCCATCCAGTTTTTTGTTTTCATCCATAAAATACTGTCCCCCAAATTAAAATTACCACATTTATTTAAAAAATATCCCACAGTTCCTTTCCACGTTGCTGCAGTTTCTTTGTCAAAGTACTTTTTTATTATTTTGACCCTCAAACTATTTTTTCTTTGTTCTACATCCATCAACCCCAGTCCTCCCTTATCCACTTCCCCTATTAAAGTGGCATAAAAAATCTAAAAAACATTTTTTCAGCCTTTTTTCTGCCCACATCGGCATTGCAGACACATATAAAATATACCACCATTTTGACACCATTAAAACATTTAACACTAAAACCTTCCCTTTTAATGTTAATGTCCTGTTTTTCCAGAATTTTAATCTTTTCTCAATCCCTCCAAGCACTTCCTCCCACATTGTATCATCTGCTTTCTTTTCATCCTTCCCCATTAAAACTCCTAAAATCTTGATTTCTTTAGTTTCTTTAAAAGTGAACAGCTCTGCTAAATCCCCTACCTCTGCTAATCTCATGTATTCCGTTTTACTTTCATTTATTTTTGCTCCTGATCCTCGACAGTATTTTTGCACTATTTGCATTGCTTTCTTTACACTTTCGATATCTTTCATTAAAAGAGTTGTATCATCTGCGTATTGGAATATTTTTGTTTCTTGTCCATCAAGTCCTATTCCCTTTATCTCCTCATCTTGTTTTATCATTAATCCCAAGGGTTCTGCCACTAATGAATATAAAAGAGCTGATAGCGGACACCCTTGTCTGATCGATCGTGTGATGTTTACATTATTTGTTAAAAAACCATTACATTTAATTCTTGTTGTTGCCCCTTTGTATAAAATACCAATCCATTTTTAAAAATTCTCCCCAAATCCAAAACTGTAAAATATCAAATAAAAAACTGTGCTCAACTCTATGCCTTTTCAAAATCCAAGCTAATTAAAATGCCTCTTTTTTTCTTTTCGTTCATGTATCTTATTGTGTCTTTAATGCTAATTGTTGTGTCCGCTATGTCTCTTCTCTTTACTCCATATACCTGGTTTGTTTTTATTATACTTGGCATTATTTCTTTGAGTCTGTTGGCTAAAACTTTAGATAAAATTTTTAAATCTGTATTTAGCATTGTTATTGGTCTGTAATTCTTTAAATCATTTTTTCCTCCTTTCCTTTTATATATCAATTTCATTAATCCCATTCCCATTCTTACATTTAATTCTCCTTCCTTAAAAATCTCCTCATATACCTCTTTTAAAATTCCAGTTAAAATATCTTTAAAAACTATATAAAACTCATTCCCCAACCCATCTATTCCTGGACTTTTATTTTTATTTAACTCGTTAATTGCTCTTTTTATTTCTTCCTCGTTTATTTGTTCATCACATTCCTTTTTTTCTATCTCTCCTGCTGTTGTTTTTATTTGTTTTAGTAATTCTGCTTTGTCCTCCTCTATCACACCTTCTGCACTAAATAACTTGTCATAGTAATTTTTAATTTCTTCCAATATCCCATCATTTGTTTCTACAACTACCCCATCATCTCTTTTTACTTCATTAAATGTTTTGGCTTTACTTCGACGAGAATTCTACCACTAAACCACCAATGCTGATATGCTCATTCATCTGTCCTAGTTGGGTGTGATTGCTGCAAGGCTGTTACCCAGAGCTGGAAGATTAGCAACACAAAACAGAATTTGCATTGGCCAGAAATCGTACTTGGGTCTCCCGCGTGGCAGGCGAGAATTCTACCACTGAACCACCAATGCGGATATGCTCTTACTACTGTCCTAGTGGGGTGTGATTGCTGCAAGGCTGTTACCCAGAGCTGGAAGAGTAGCAACACAAAACAGGAATTGCATTGGCCAGGAATCGGACCCGGGTCTCCCGCGTGGCAGGCAAGAAGTCTACCAGTGAACCATTTATGCTGATATGCTTATAGTACTGCCCTAGTGGGGTGTGACTGCTGCAAGGCCGTTACCCAGAGCTGGAAGAGTAGCAACACAAAACAGGAATTGCATTGGCCGGGAATTGGACCCAGGTCTCCAGCGTGGCAGGAGAGAATTCCACCACTGAACCACCAATGCTGACCCATGTTGTTTTTTGCCTTTGTGTTATGTGAGTGCTAAAAGGCCGTCAACCAGAGTTGTTACAGGAGCCACACAAAACAGCAATTGCATTAGACAGGAATGGAACCCAGGTCTCCCTCTTAGAAGGAAAGAATTCTACCAGTGAACCACCAGTGCTGATATGCTAGTACTGCTGTCCTAGTTGGGTGTGATTGCTGCAAGGCTGTTACCCAGAGCTGGAAAAGTAGCAACAAAAAACAGGAATTGCATTGGCCGGGAATCGGACTCGGGTCTCCCGCATGGGAGGCGAGAATTCTACCACTGAACCACCAATGCTGATTTGCTGTTACTACTGTCCTAGTGGGGTCCCAAAAAGACCACCTTTTTGTGTGGCTCCTGTAACAACTCTGGTTGACGGCCTTTTAGCACTCACATAACACAAAGGCAAAAAACAACATGGGTCAGCAATGGTGGTTCAGTGGTGGAATTGATAAACTTATGATGTATGGAATTGATGTATGCTGATATGCTCATACATCTGTCCTAGTGGGGTGTGATTGCTGCAAGGCTGTTACCCAGAGCTGGAAGATTAGCAACACAAAACAGGATTTGAATTGGCCAGGAATCGTACTCAGGTCTCCCGCGTGGCAGGCAAGAGTTCTACCAGTGAACCACCAATGCTGATATGCGCATGCTGCTCTCCTAGTTGGGTGTGATTGCTGCAAGGCTGTTACCCAGAGCTGGAAGAGTAGCAACACAAAAGAGAAATTGCATTGGTTGAGAATCGGACCCTTGTCTCCCACGTGGCAGGCGAGAATACTACCACTGAACCACCAATGCTCATATGCTCAAACATGTGTCCTAGTGGGGTGTGATTGCTGCAAGGCTGTTACCCAGAGCTGGAAGAGAAGCAGCACAAAACAGGAACTGCGTTGGCCAGGAATCGGACCCAGGTCCCCTGCGTGGGATGCGAGAATTCTACCACTAAACCACCATTGCTGATATGCTCATACTGCTGTCCTAGTGGGGTGTGATTGCTGCAAGGCTGTTACCCAGAGCTGGAAGACTAGCAACACAAAACAGGATTTGCATTGGCCGGGAATCGGACCCAGGTCTCCCGCATGGCAGGCGAGAATTTTACCACTGAACCACCAATGCTGATATGCTCATTCATCTGTCCTACTGGGGTGTGATTGCTGCAAGGCTGTTACCCAGAGCTGGAAGATTAGCTACACAAAACAGGATTGGCATTGGCCAGGAATCGGACCCGGGTCTCCCACATGGCAGGCGAGAATTCTACCACTGAACCACCAATGCTGATATGCTCACTCATCTGTCCTAGTGGCGTGTGATTGCTGCAAGGCTGTTACCCAGAGCTGTAAGATTAGCAACACAAAACAGGATTTGCATTGGCCAGGAATCGTACTCGGGTCTCCCGCGTGGCAGGCGAGAATTCTACCACTGAACCACCAATGCGGATATGCTCTTACTACTGTCCTAGTGGGGTGTGATTGCTGCAAGGCTGTTACCCAGAGCTGGAAGAGTAGCAACACAAAACAGGAATTGCATTGGCCAGGAATCGGACCCGGGTCTCCCGCGTGGCAGGCAAGAATTCTACCAGTGAACCATTTATGCTGATATGCTTATAGTACTGCCCTAGTGGGGTGTGACTGCTGCAAGGCCGTTACCCAGAGCTGGAAGAGTAGCAACACAAAACAGGAATTGCATTGGCCGGGAATTGGACCCAGGTCTCCAGCGTGGCAGGAGAGAATTCCACCACTGAACCACCAATGCTGACCCATGTTGTTTTTTGCCTTTGTGTTATGTGAGTGCTAAAAGGCCGTCAACCAGAGTTGTTACAGGAGCCACACAAAACAGTAATTGCATTAGACAGGAATGGAACCCAGGTCTCCCTCATAGAAGGAAAGAATTCTACCAGTGAACCACCAGTGCTGATATGCTAATACTGCTGTCCTAGTTGGGTGTGATTGCTGCAAGGCTGTTACCCAGAGCTGGAAAAGTAGCAACAAAAAACAGGAATTGCATTGGCCGGGAATCGGACTCAGGTCTCCCGCATGGGAGGCGAGAATTCTACCACTGAACCACCAATGCTGATATGCTGTTACTATTGTCCTAGTGGGGTCCCAAAAAGACCACCGTTTTGTGTGGCTCCTGTAACAACTCTGGTTGATGGCCTTTTAGCACTCACATAACACAAAGGCAAAAAACAACATGGGTCAGCAATGGTGGTTCAGTGGTGGAATTGATCCACTTATGATGTATGGAATTGATGTATGCTGATATGCTCATACATCTGTCCTAGTGGGGTGTGATTGCTGCAAGGCTGTTACCCAGAGCTGGAAGATTAGCAACACAAAACAGAATTTGCATTGGCCAGGAATCGTACTCGGGTCTCCCGCGTGGCAGGCGAGAATACTACCACTGAACTACCAATGCTCATATGCTCAAACATGTGTCCTAGTGGGGTGTGATTGCTGCAAGGCTGTTACCCAGAGCTGGAAGAGAAGCAGCACAAAACAGGAACTGCGTTGGCCAGGAATCGGACCCAGGTGCCCTGCGTGGGATGCGAGAATTCTACCACTAAACCACCATTACTGATATGCTCATAGTGCTGTCCTAGTGGGGTGTGATTGCTGCAAGGCTGTTATCAGAGCTGGTTGAGTAGCAACACAAAACAGGATTTGCATTGGCTGGGAATCGGACCCGGGTCTCCCACATGGCAAGCGAGAATTCTACCACTGAACCACCAATGCTGATATGCTCGATCATCTGTCCTAGTGGGGTGTGATTGCTGCAAGGCTGTTACCCAGAGCTGGAAGAGTAGCAACACAAAACAGGAATTGCATTGGTCAGGAATCTGACCTGGGTCTCCCGCATGGCAGGCAAGAATCCTACCACTGAACCATTTAAGCTGATATGCTTACAGTGCTGCCCTAGTGGGGTGTGACTGCTGCAAGACCGTTACCCAGAGCTGGAAGAGTAGCAACACAAAACAGGAATTGCATTGGCTGGGAATTGGACCCGGGTCTCCTGCGTGGCAGGCGAGAATTCCACCACTGAACCACCAATGCTGATATGCTCATACATCTGTCCTAGTGGGGTGTGATTGCTGCAAGGCTGTTACCCAGAGCTGGAAGACTAGCAACACAAAACAGGATTTGCATTGGCCGGGAATCGAACCCGGCTCTCCAACGTGGGAGGCGAGAATTCTACCACTGAACCACCAATGCTGATATGCTCATCATGCTGTCCTAGTGGGTTGTGATTGCTGCAAGGCTGTTACCCAGAGCTGGAAGAGTAGCAACACAAAACAGGAACTGCGTTGGCCGGGAATCGGACCCAGGTCCCCTGCGTGGGACGTGAGAATTCTACCACTAAACCACCAATGCTGATATGCTCATCATGCTGTCCTAGTGGGTTGTGATTGCTGCAAGGCTGTTACCCAGAGCTGGAAGAGTAGCAACACAAAAGAGAAATTGCATTGGCTGGGAATCAGACCCATGTCTCGCACATGGCAGGCGAGAATACTACCACTGAACCACCAATGCTGATATGCTCATTCATCTGTCCTAGTGGGTTGTGATTGCTGCAAGGCTGTTACCCAGAGCTGGAAGAGAAGCAACACAAAACAGGAACTGCGTTGGCCGGGAATCGAACCCAGGTCCCCTGCGTGGGACGTGAGAATTCTACCACTAAACCACCATTGCTGATATGCTCATAGTGCTGTCCTAGTGGGGTGTGATTGCTGCAAGGCTGTTACCCCGAGCTGGAAGACTAGCAACACACAACAGGATTTGCATTGGCCGGGAATCGAAGCCGGCTCTCCCACGTGGGAGGCGAGAATTCTACCACTGAACCACCAATGCTGATATGCTCATCATGCTGTCCTAGTGGGTTGTGATTGCTGCAAGGCTGTTACCCAGAGCTGGAAGAGTAGCAACACAAAAGAGAAATTGCATTGGCTGGCAATCGGACCCATGTCTCCCACGTGGCAGGCGAGAATACTACCACTGAACCACCAATGCTGATATGCTCAATTGTCTGTCCTAGTGGGGTGTGATTGCTGCAAGGCTGTTACCCAGAGCTGGAAGAGAAGCAACACAAAACAGGAACTGCGTTGGCCGGGAATCGGACCCAGGTCCCCTGCGTGGGACGTGAGAATTCTACCACTAAACCACCATTGCTGATATGCTCATACTGCTGTCCTAGTGGGGTGTGATTGTTGCAAGGCTGTTACCCAGAGCTGGATGAGTAGCAACACAAAACAGGAATTGCATTGGCCGGGAATCGGACCCAGGTCTCCCAGATGGGAGGTGAGAATTCTACCACTGAACCACCAATGCTGATATGCTCATACATCTGTCCTAGTGGGGTGTGATTGCTGCAAGGCTGTTACCCAGAGCTGGAAGATTAGCAACACAAAACAGGAATTGCATTGGCCGGGAATCGGACCCGGCTCTACCGCGTGGGAGGCGAGAATTCTACCACTGAACCACCAATGCTGATATGCTCATACTGCTGTCCTAGTGGGGTGTGATTGCTGCAAGGCTGTTACCCAGAGCTGGATGAGTAGCAACACAAAATAGGATTTGCATTGGCCGGGAATCGGACCCGGGTCTCCCGCGTGGCAGGCGAGAATTCTACCACTGAACCACCAATGCTGATATGCTCATTCATCGGTCCTAGTGGGGTGTGATTGCTGCAAGGCTGTTACCCAGAGCTGGAAGATTAGCAACACAAAACAGGATTTGCATTGGCCGGGAATCGGACCCGGGTCTCCCGCGTGGCAGGCGAGAATTCTACCACTGAAGCACCAATGCTGATATGCTCATTCATCTGTCCTAGTGGGGTGTGATTGCTGCAAGGCTGTTACCCAGAGCTGAAAGAGTAGCAACACAAAACAGGAATTGCATTGGCCGGGAATCGGACCCAGGTCTCCCAGATGGGAGGCGAGAATTCTACCACTGATCCACCAATGCTGATATGTTCTAATGGCTGTCCTAGTGATGTGTGATTGCTGCAAGGCTGTTACCCAGAGCTGGAAGAGTAGCAACACATAACAGGATTTGCATTGGCCGGGAATCGGACCCGGGTCTCCCGCATGGCAGGCGAGAATTCTACCACTGAAACACCAATGCTGATATGCTCATACATCTGTCCTAGTGGGGTGTGATTGCTGCAAGGCTGTTACCCAGAGCTGGAAGATTAGCAACACAAAACAGGAATTGCAATGGCCGGGAATCGGACCCAGGTCTCCCGCATGGCAGGCGAGAATTCTACCACTGAACCACCAATGCTGATATGCTCATTCATCTGTCCTAGTTGGGTGTGATTGCTGCAAGGCTGTTACCCAGAGCTGGAAGAGTAGCAACACAAAACAGGATTTGCATTGGCCGGGAATCGGACCCGGGTCTCCCGCGTGGTAGGCGAGAATTCTACCCCTGAACCACCAATGCTGATACGCTCATTCATCTGTCCTAGTGGGGTGTGATTGCTGCAAGGCTGTTACCCAGAGCTGAAAGAGTAGCAACACAAAACAGGAATTGCATTGGCCGGGAATCGGACCCAGGTCTCCCAGATGGGAGGTGAGAATTCTACCACTGAACCACCAATGCTGATATGTTCTAATGGCTGTCCTAGTGATGTGTGATTGCTGCAAGGCTGTTACCCAGAGCTGGAAGAGTAGCAACACAAAACAGGAATTGCATTGGCCGGGAATCGGACCCAGGTCTCACAGATGGCAGGCGAGAATTCTACCACTGAACCACCAATGCTGATATGTTCTAATGGCTGTCCTAGTGATGTGTGATTGCTGCAAGGCTGTTACCCAGAGCTGGAAGAGTAGCAACACAAAACAGGATTTGCATTGGCCGGGAATCGGACCCGGGTCTCCCGCGTGGCAGGCAAGAATTCTACCACTGAACCACCAATGCTGATATGCTCATACATCTGTCCTAGTGGGGTGTGATTGCTGCAAGGCTGTTACCCAGAGCTGGAAGATTAGCAACACAAAACAGGATTTGCATTGGCCAGGAATCGTACTCGGGTCTCCCGCGTGGCAGGCAAGAATTCTACCAGTGAACCACCAATGCTGATATGCTCATACTGCTCTCCTAGTTGGGTGTGATTGCTGCAAGGCTGTTACCCAGAGCTGGAAGAGTAGCAACACAAAACAGGATTTGCATTGGCCGGGAATCGGACCCGGGTCTCCCGCGTGGCAGGCGAGAATTCTACCACTGAACCACCAATGCTGATATGCTCATTTATCTGTCCTAGTGGGGTGTGATTGCTGCAAGGCTGTTACCCAGAGCTGGAAGATTAGCAACACAAAACAGGATTTGCATTGGCCAGGAATCGTACTCGGGTCTCTCGCGTGGCAGGCAAGAGTTCTACCAGTGAACCACCAATGCTGATATGCGCATGCTGCTCTCCTAGTTGGGTGTGATTGCTGCAAGGCTGTTACCCAGAGCTGGAAGAGTAGCAACACAAAAGAGAAATTGCATTGGCTGAGAATCAGACCCTTGTCTCCTACATGGCAGGCGAGAATACTACCACTGAACCACCAATGCTCATATGCTCAAACATGTGTCCTAGTGGGTTGTGATTGCTGCAAGGCTGTTACCCAGAGCTGGAAGAGTAGCAACACAAAACAGGAATTGCATTGGCCAGGAATCTGACCTGGGTCTCCCGCGTGGCAGGCAAGAATCCTACCAGTGAACCATTTAAACTGATATGCTTACAGTGCTGCCCTAGTGGGGTGTGACTGCTGCAAGGCCGTTACCCAGAGCTGGAAGAGTAGCAACACAAAACAGGAATTACATTGGCTGGGAATTGGACCCGGGTCTCCAGCGTGGCAGGCGAGAATTGCACCACTGAACCACCAATGCTGATATGCTCATACATCTGTCCTAGTGGGGTGTGATTGCTGCAAGGCTGTTACCCAGAGCTGGAAGACAAGCAACACAAAACAGGAATTGCATTGGCCGGGAATCGAACCCAGCTCTCCAACGTGGGAGGCGAGAATTCTACCACTGAACCACCAATGCTGATATGCTCATCTTGCTGTCCTAGTGGGTTGTAATTTGCTGCAAGGCTGTTACCCAGAGCTGGAAGAGTAGCAACACAAAAGATAAAATGCATTGGCTGGGAATCGGACCCATGTCTCGCACGTGGCAGGCGAGAATACTACCACTGAACCACCAATGCTGATATGCTCAATTGTCTGTCCTAGTGGGGTGTGATTGCTGCAAGGCTGTTACCCAGAGCTGGATGAGAAGCAACACAAAACAGGAAGTGCATTGGCCGGGAATTGGACCCAGGTCCCCTGCGTGGGACGTGAGAATTCTACCACTAAACCACCATTGCTGATATGCTCATAGTGCTGTCCTAGTGGGGTCTGATTGCTGCAAAGCTGTTACCCAGAGCTGGAAGATTAGCAACACAAAACAGGAAGTGCATTGGCCGGGAATCGAACCCGGCTCTCCCGCGTGGGAGGCGGGAATTCTACCACTGAACCACCAATGCTGATATTCTCATTCATCTGTCCTAGTGGGGTGTGATTGCTGCAAGGCTGTTACCCAGAGCTGGAAGATTAGCAACACAAAACAGGAAGTGCATTGGCCGGGAATCGAACCCGGCTCTCCCGCGTGGGAGGCGGGAATTCTACCACAGAACCACCAATGCTGATATGCTCATACATCTGTCCTAGTGGGGTGTGATTGCTGCAAGGCTGTTACCCAGAGCTGGAAGATTAGCAACACAAAACAGGAATTGCAATGGCCGGGAATCGGACCCAGGTCTCCCGCGTGGCAGGCGAGAATTCTACCACTGAACCACCAATGCTGATATGCTCATTCATCCGTCCTAGTGGGGTGTGATTGCTGCAAGGCTGTTACCCAGAGCTGGAAGATTAGCAACACAAAACAGGATTTGCATTGGCCAGGAATCGTACTCGGGTCTCCCGCGTGGCAGGCAAGAATTCTACCACTGAACCACCAATGCTGATATGCTCATACTGCTGTCCTAGTGGGGTGTGATTGCTGCAAGGCTGTTACCCAGAGCTGGATGAGTAGCAACACAAAATGGGACTTGCATTGGCCGGGAATCGGACCCGGGTCTCCCACGTGGCAGGCGAGAATTCTACCACTGAACCACCAATGCTGATATGTTCATTCATCGGTCCTAGTGGGGTGTGATTGCTGCAAGGCTGTTACCCAGAGCTGGAAGATTAGCAACACAAAACAGGATTTGCATTGGCCAGGAATCGTACTCGGGTCTCCCGCGTGGCAGGCAAGAATTCTACCAGTGAACCACCAATGCTGATATGCTCATACTGCTCTCCTAGTGGGGTGTGATTGTTGCAAGGCTGTTACCCAGAGCTGGATGAGTAGCAACACAAAACAGGAATTGCATTGGCCGGGAATCGGACCCAGGTCTCACAGATGGGAGGTGAGAATTCTACCACTGAACCACCAATGCTGATATGCTCATACATCTGTCCTAGTGGGGTGTGATTGCTGCAAGGCTGTTACCCAGAGCTGGAAGATTAGCAACACAAAACAGGAATTGCATTGGCCGGGAATCGGACCCGGCTCTACCGCGTGGGAGGCGAGAATTCTACCACTGAACCACCAATGCTGATATGCTCATACTGCTGTCCTAGTGGGGTGTGATTGCTGCAAGGCTGTTACCCAGAGCTGGATGAGTAGCAACACAAAATAGGATTTGCATTGGCCGGGAATCGGACCCGGGTCTCCCGCGTGGCAGGCGAGAATTCTACCACTGAACCACCAATGCTGATATGCTCATTCATCGGTCCTAGTGGGGTGTGATTGCTGCAAGGCTGTTACCCAGAGCTGGAAGATTAGCAACACAAAACAGTATTTGCATTGGCCGGGAATCGGACCCGGGTCTCCCGCGTGGCAGGCGAGAATTCTACCACTGAAGCACCAATGCTGATATGCTCATTCATCTGTCCTAGTGGGGTGTTATTGCTGCAAGGCTGTTACCCAGAGCTGAAAGAGTAGCAACACAAAACAGGAATTGCATTGGCCGGGAATCGGACCCAGGTCTCCCAGATGGGAGGCGAGAATTCTACCACTGAACCACCAATGCTGATATGTTCTAATGGCTGTCCTAGTGATGTGTGATTGCTGCAAGGCTGTTACCCAGAGCTGGAAGAGTAGCAACACATAACAGGATTTGCATTGGCCGGGAATCGGACCCGGGTCTCCCTCGTGGCAGGCGAGAATTCTACCACTGAAACACCAATGCTGATATGCTCATACATCTGTCCTAGTGGGGTGTGATTGCTGCAAGGCTGTTACCCAGAGCTGGAAGATTAGCAACACAAAACAGGAATTGCATTGGCCGGGAATCGGACCCAGGTCTCCCGCATGGCAGGCGAGAATTCTACCACTGAACCACCAATGCTGATATGCTCATTCATCTGTCCTAGTTGGGTGTGATTGCTGCAAGGCTGTTACCCAGAGCTGGAAGAGTAGCAACACAAAACAGGATTTGCATTGGCCGGGAATCGGACCCGGGTCTCCCGCGTGGTAGGCGAGAATTCTACCACTGAACCACCAATGCTGATACGCTCATTCATCTGTCCTAGTGGGGTGTGATTGCTGCAAGGCTGTTACCCAGAGCTGAAAGAGTAGCAACACAAAACAGGAATTGCATTGGCCGGGAATCGGACCCAGGTCTCCCAGATGGGAGGTGAGAATTCTACCACTGAACCACCAATGCTGATATGTTCTAATGGCTGTCCTAGTGATGTGTGATTGCTGCAAGGCTGTTACCCAGAGCTGGAAGAGTAGCAACACAAAACAGGATTTGCATTGGCAGGGAATCGGACCTGGGTCTCCCGCGTGGCAGGCGAGCTGGAAGATTAGCAACACAAAACAGGAATTGCATTGGCCGGTAATCGGACCCGGGTCTCCCGCGTGGCAGAAGAGAATTCTACCACTGAAGCACCAATGCTGATATGCTCATTCATCTGTCCTAGTGGGGTGTGATTGCCGCAAGGCTGTTATCCAGAGCTGAAAGAGTAGCAACACAAAACAGGAATTGCATTTGCCGGGAATCGGACCCAGGTCTCACAGATGGCAGGCGAGAATTCTACCACTGAACCACCAATGCTGATATGTTCTAATGGCTGTCCTAGTGATGTGTGATTGCTGCAAGGCTGTTACCCAGAGCTGGAAGAGTAGCAACACAAAACAGGATTTGCATTGGCTGGGAATCGGACCCGGGTCTCCCGCGTGGCAGGCAAGAATTCTACCACTGAACCACCAATGCTGATATGCTCATACATCTGTCCTAGTGGGGTGTGATTGCTGCAAGGCTGTTACCCAGAGCTGGAAGATTAGCAACACAAAACAGGATTTGCATTGGCCAGGAATCGTACTCGGGTCTCCCGCGTGGCAGGCAAGAATTCTACCAGTGAACCACCAATGCTGATATGCTCATACTGCTCTCCTAGTTGGGTGTGATTGCTGCAAGGCTGTTACCCAGAGCTGGAAGAGTAGCAACACAAAACAGGATTTGCATTGGCCGGGAATCGGACCCGGGTCTCCCGCGTGGCAGGCGAGAATTCTACCACTGAACCACCAATGCTGATATGCTCATTTATCTGTCCTAGTGGGGTGTGATTGCTGCAAGGCTGTTACCCAGAGCTGGAAGATTAGCAACACAAAACAGGATTTGCATTGGCCAGGAATCGTACTCGGGTCTCCCGCGTGGCAGGCAAGAGTTCTACCAGTGAACCACCAATGCTGATATGCGCATGCTGCTCTCCTAGTTGGGTGTGATTGCTGCAAGGCTGTTACCCAGAGCTGGAAGAGTAGCAACACAAAAGAGAAATTGCATTGGCTGAGAATCAGACCCTTGTCTCCTACGTGGCAGGCGAGAATACTACCACTGAACCACCAATGCTCATATGCTCAAACATGTGTCCTAGTGGGTTGTGATTGCTGCAAGGCTGTTACCCAGAGCTGGAAGAGTAGCAACACAAAACAGGAATTGCATTGGCCAGGAATCTGACCTGGGTCTCCCGCGTGGCAGGCAAGAATCCTACCAGTGAACCATTTAAACTGATATGCTTACAGTGCTGCCCTAGTGGGGTGTGACTGCTGCAAGGCCGTTACCCAGAGCTGGAAGAGTAGCAACACAAAACAGGAATTACATTGGCTGGGAATTGGACCCGGGTCTCCAGCGTGGCAGGCGAGAATTGCACCACTGAACCACCAATGCTGATATGCTCATACATCTGTCCTAGTGGGGTGTGATTGCTGCAAGGCTGTTACCCAGAGCTGGAAGACTAGCAACACAAAACAGGAATTGCATTGGCCGGGAATCGAACCCGGCTCTCCAACGTGGGAGGCGAGAATTCTACCACTGAACCACCAATGCTGATATGCTCATCTTGCTGTCCTAGTGGGTTGTAATTTGCTGCAAGGCTGTTACCCAGAGCTGGAAGAGTAGCAACACAAAAGATAAAATGCATTGGCTGGGAATCGGACCCATGTCTCGCACGTGGCAGGCGAGAATACTACCACTGAACCACCAATGCTGATATGCTCAATTGTCTGTCCTAGTGGGGTGTGATTGCTGCAAGGCTGTTACCCAGAGCTGGATGAGAAGCAACACAAAACAGGAAGTGCGTTGGCCGGGAATTGGACCCAGGTCCCCTGCGTGGGACGTGAGAATTCTACCACTAAACCACCATTGCTGATATGCTCATAGTGCTGTCCTAGTGGGGTCTGATTGCTGCAAAGCTGTTACCCAGAGCTGGAAGATTAGCAACACAAAACAGGAAGTGCATTGGCCGGGAATCGAACCCGGCTCTCCCGCGTGGGAGGTGGGAATTCTACCACTGAACCACCAATGCTGATATTCTCATTCATCTGTCCTAGTGGGGTGTGATTGCTGCAAGGCTGTTACCCAGAGCTGGAAGATTAGCAACACAAAACAGGAAGTGCATTGGCCGGGAATCGAACCCGGCTCTCCCGCGTGGGAGGCGGGAATTCTACCACTGAACCACCAATGCTGATATGCTCATACTGCTGTCCTAGTGGGGTGTGATTGCTGCAAGGCTGTTACCCAGAGCTGGATGAGTAGCAACACAAAATGGGATTTGCATTGGCCGGGAATCGGACCCAGGTCTCCCGCGTGGCAGGCGAGAATTCTACCACTGAACCACCAATGCTGATATGCTCATTCATCCGTCCTAGTGGGGTGTGATTGCTGCAAGGCTGTTACCCAGAGCTGGAAGATTAGCAACACAAAACAGGATTTGCATTGGCCAGGAATCGTACTCGGGTCTCCCGCGTGGCAGGCAAGAATTCTACCACTGAACCACCAATGCTGATATGCTCATACTGCTGTCCTAGTGGGGTGTGATTGCTGCAAGGCTGTTACCCAGAGCTGGATGAGTAGCAACACAAAATGGGATTTGCATTGGCCGGGAATCGGACCCGGGTCTCCCACGTGGCAGGCGAGAATTCTACCACTGAACCACCAATGCTGATATGCTCATTCATTGGTCCTAGTGGGGTGTGATTGCTGCAAGGCTGTTACCCAGAGCTGGAAGATTAGCAACACAAAACAGGATTTCATTGGCCAGGAATCGTACTCGGGTCTCCCGCGTGGCAGGCAAGGGTTCTACCAGTGAACCACCAATGCTGATATGCTCATGCTGCTCTCCTAGTTGGGTGTTATTGCTGCAAGGCTGTTACCCAGAACTGGAAGAGTAGCAACACAAAACAGGATTTGAATTGGCCGGGAATCAAACCCGGCTCTCCCGCGTGGGAGGCGAGATTTCTACCACTGAACCACCTATGCTGATATGCTCACACTGCTCTCCTAGTGGGGTGTGATTGCTGCAAGGCTGTTACCCAGAGCTGGATGAGTAGCAACACAAAAGAGAAATTGCATTGGCTGAGAATAGGACCCTTGTTTCCCAAGTGGCAGGCGAGAATACTACCACTGAACCACCAATGCTCATATGCTCAAACATGTGTCCTAGTGGGGTGTGATTGCTGCAAGGCTGTTACCCAGAGCTGGAAGAGTAGCAACACAAAACAGGATTTGCATTGGCCGGGAATCGGACCCGGGTCTCCCGCGTGGTAGGCGAGAATTCTACCCCTGAACCACCAATGCTGATACGCTCATTCATCTGTCCTAGTGGGGTGTGATTGCTGCAAGGCTGTTACCCAGAGCTGAAAGAGTAGCAACACAAAACAGGAATTGCATTGGCCGGGAATCGGACCCAGGTCTCCCAGATGGGAGGTGAGAATTCTACCACTGAACCACCAATGCTGATATGTTCTAATGGCTGTCCTAGTGATGTGTGATTGCTGCAAGGCTGTTACCCAGAGCTGGAAGAGTAGCAACACAAAACAGGAATTGCATTGGCCGGGAATCGGACCCAGGTCTCACAGATGGCAGGCGAGAATTCTACCACTGAACCACCAATGCTGATATGTTCTAATGGCTGTCCTAGTGATGTGTGATTGCTGCAAGGCTGTTACCCAGAGCTGGAAGAGTAGCAACACAAAACAGGATTTGCATTGGCCGGGAATCGGACCCGGGTCTCCCGCGTGGCAGGCAAGAATTCTACCACTGAACCACCAATGCTGATATGCTCATACATCTGTCCTAGTGGGGTGTGATTGCTGCAAGGCTGTTACCCAGAGCTGGAAGATTAGCAACACAAAACAGGATTTGCATTGGCCAGGAATCGTACTCGGGTCTCCCGCGTGGCAGGCAAGAATTCTACCAGTGAACCACCAATGCTGATATGCTCATACTGCTCTCCTAGTTGGGTGTGATTGCTGCAAGGCTGTTACCCAGAGCTGGAAGAGTAGCAACACAAAACAGGATTTGCATTGGCCGGGAATCGGACCCGGGTCTCCCGCGTGGCAGGCGAGAATTCTACCACTGAACCACCAATGCTGATATGCTCATTTATCTGTCCTAGTGGGGTGTGATTGCTGCAAGGCTGTTACCCAGAGCTGGAAGATTAGCAACACAAAACAGGATTTGCATTGGCCAGGAATCTGACCTGGGTCTCCCGCGTGGCAGGCAAGAATCCTACCAGTGAACCACCAATGCTGATATGCGCATGCTGCTCTCCTAGTTGGGTGTGATTGCTGCAAGGCTGTTACCCAGAGCTGGAAGAGTAGCAACACAAAAGAGAAATTGCATTGGCTGAGAATCAGACCCTTGTCTCCTACGTGGCAGGCGAGAATACTACCACTGAACCACCAATGCTCATATGCTCAAACATGTGTCCTAGTGGGTTGTGATTGCTGCAAGGCTGTTACCCAGAGCTGGAAGAGTAGCAACACAAAACAGGAATTGCATTGGCCAGGAATCTGACCTGGGTCTCCCGCGTGGCAGGCAAGAATCCTACCAGTGAACCATTTAAACTGATATGCTTACAGTGCTGCCCTAGTGGGGTGTGACTGCTGCAAGGCCGTTACCCAGAGCTGGAAGAGTAGCAACACAAAACAGGAATTACATTGGCTGGGAATTGGACCCGGGTCTCCAGCGTGGCAGGCGAGAATTGCACCACTGAACCACCAATGCTGATATGCTCATACATCTGTCCTAGTGGGGTGTGATTGCTGCAAGGCTGTTACCCAGAGCTGGAAGACTAGCAACACAAAACAGGAATTGCATTGGCCGGGAATCGAACCCGGCTCTCCAACGTGGGAGGCGAGAATTCTACCACTGAACCACCAATGCTGATATGCTCATCTTGCTGTCCTAGTGGGTTGTAATTTGCTGCAAGGCTGTTACCCAGAGCTGGAAGAGTAGCAACACAAAAGATAAAATGCATTGGCTGGGAATAGGACCCATGTCTCGCACGTGGCAGGCGAGAATACTACCACTGAACCACCAATGCTGATATGCTCAATTGTCTGTCCTAGTGGGGTGTGATTGCTGCAAGGCTGTTACCCAGAGCTGGATGAGAAGCAACACAAAACAGGAAGTGCGTTGGCCGGGAATTGGACCCAGGTCCCCTGCGTGGGACGTGAGAATTCTACCACTAAACCACCATTGCTGATATGCTCATAGTGCTGTCCTAGTGGGGTCTGATTGCTGCAAAGCTGTTACCCAGAGCTGGAAGATTAGCAACACAAAACAGGAAGTGCATTGGCCGGGAATCGAACCCGGCTCTCCCGCGTGGGAGGCGGGAATTCTACCACTGAACCACCAATGCTGATATTCTCATTCATCTGTCCTAGTGGGGTGTGATTGCTGCAAGGCTGTTACCCAGAGCTGGAAGATTAGCAACACAAAACAGGAAGTGCATTGGCCGGGAATCGAACCCGGCTCTCCCGCGTGGGAGGCGGGAATTCTACCACAGAACCACCAATGCTGATATGCTCATACTGCTGTCCTAGTGGGGTGTGATTGCTGCAAGGCTGTTACCCAGAGCTGGATGAGTAGCAACACAAAATGGGATTTGCATTGGCCGGGAATCGGACCCAGGTCTCCCGCGTGGCAGGCGAGAATTCTACCACTGAACCACCAATGCTGATATGCTCATTCATCCGTCCTAGTGGGGTGTGATTGCTGCAAGGCTGTTACCCAGAGCTGGAAGATTAGCAACACAAAACAGGATTTGCATTGGCCAGGAATCGTACTCGGGTCTCCCGCGTGGCAGGCAAGAATTCTACCACTGAACCACCAATGCTGATATGCTCATACTGCTGTCCTAGTGGGGTGTGATTGCTGCAAGGCTGTTACCCAGAGCTGGATGAGTAGCAACACAAAATGGGACTTGCATTGGCCGGGAATCGGACCCGGGTCTCCCACGTGGCAGGCGAGAATTCTACCACTGAACCACCAATGCTGATATGCTCATTCATCGGTCCTAGTGGGGTGTGATTGCTGCAAGGCTGTTACCCAGAGCTGGAAGATTAGCAACACAAAACAGGATTTGCATTGGCCAGGAATCGTACTCGGGTCTCCCGCGTGGCAGGCAAGAATTCTACCAGTGAACCACCAATGCTGATATGCTCATACTGCTCTCCTAGTGGGGTGTGATTGTTGCAAGGCTGTTACCCAGAGCTGGATGAGTAGCAACACAAAACAGGAATTGCATTGGCCGGGAATCGGACCCAGGTCTCCCAGATGGGAGGTGAGAATTCTACCACTGAACCACCAATGCTGATATGCTCATACATCTGTCCTAGTGGGGTGTGATTGCTGCAAGGCTGTTACCCAGAGCTGGAAGATTAGCAACACAAAACAGGAATTGCATTGGCCGGGAATCGGACCCGGCTCTACCGCGTGGGAGGCGAGAATTCTACCACTGAACCACCAATGCTGATATGCTCATACTGCTGTCCTAGTATGGTGTGATTGCTGCAAGGCTGTTACCCAGAGCTGGATGAGTAGCAACACAAAATAGGATTTGCATTGGCCGGGAATCGGACCCGGGTCTCCCGCGTGGCAGGCGAGAATTCTACCACTGAACCACCAATGCTGATATGCTCATTCATCGGTCCTAGTGGGGTGTGATTGCTGCAAGGCTGTTACCCAGAGCTGGAAGATTAGCAACACAAAACAGTATTTGCATTGGCCGGGAATCGGACCCGGGTCTCCCGCGTGGCAGGCGAGAATTCTACCACTGAAGCACCAATGCTGATATGCTCATTCATCTGTCCTAGTGGGGTGTGATTGCTGCAAGGCTGTTACCCAGAGCTGAAAGAGTAGCAACACAAAACAGGAATTGCATTGGCCGGGAATCGGACCCAGGTCTCCCAGATGGGAGGCGAGAATTCTACCTTTTTTTTTTTTTTTTTTTTTTTTTTTTTTTTATTAGAAAAATATTTCAATTTTTACAATACATACATTTAAAAACATTTAAAACATCAGTTCAGAAGCATATTAAAATATCATTTACAAACATTTCTTAAGACATTATGTTGGTATTAAAACAGGAAAACAACAAGCATAATCATTCTGGCAAATCTATTTTCAAACCATCTAGTGTGTACATAATATAAGGAGTATTCAACATAAACGTTTTGTAAAATTCAGTCTCTTTTTCTTCCATTCTAAAATATTGTTCCACAGTTTTAATATAGAATTCTACCACTGAACCACCAATGCTGATATGTTCTAATGGCTGTCCTAGTGATGTGTGATTGCTGCAAGGCTGTTACCCAGAGCTGGAAGAGTAGCAACACATAACAGGATTTGCATTGGCCGGGAATCGGACCCGGGTCTCCCTCGTGGCAGGCGAGAATTCTACCACTGAAACACCAATGCTGATATGCTCATACATCTGTCCTAGTGGGGTGTGATTGCTGCAAGGCTGTTACCCAGAGCTGGAAGATTAGCAACACAAAACAGGAATTGCATTGGCCGGGAATCGGACCCAGGTCTCCCGCATGGCAGGCGAGAATTCTACCACTGAACCACCAATGCTGATATGCTCATTCATCTGTCCTAGTTGGGTGTGATTGCTGCAAGGCTGTTACCCAGAGCTGGAAGAGTAGCAACACAAAACAGGATTTGCATTGGCCGGGAATCGGACCCGGGTCTCCCGCGTGGTAGGCGAGAATTCTACCACTGAACCACCAATGCTGATACGCTCATTCATCTGTCCTAGTGGGGTGTGATTGCTGCAAGGCTGTTACCCAGAGCTGAAAGAGTAGCAACACAAAACAGGAATTGCATTGGCCGGGAATCGGACCCAGGTCTCCCAGATGGGAGGTGAGAATTCTACCACTGAACCACCAATGCTGATATGTTCTAATGGCTGTCCTAGTGATGTGTGATTGCTGCAAGGCTGTTACCCAGAGCTGGAAGAGTAGCAACACAAAACAGGATTTGCATTGGCAGGGAATCGGACCTGGGTCTCCCGCGTGGCAGGCGAGCTGGAAGATTAGCAACACAAAACAGGAATTGCATTGGCCGGTAATCGGACCCGGGTCTCCCGCGTGGCAGAAGAGAATTCTACCACTGAAGCACCAATGCTGATATGCTCATTCATCTGTCCTAGTGGGGTGTGATTGCCGCAAGGCTGTTATCCAGAGCTGAAAGAGTAGCAACACAAAACAGGAATTGCATTGGCCGGGAATCGGACCCAGGTCTCACAGATGGCAGGCGAGAATTCTACCACTGAACCACCAATGCTGATATGTTCTAATGGCTGTCCTAGTGATGTGTGATTGCTGCAAGGCTGTTACCCAGAGCTGGAAGAGTAGCAACACAAAACAGGATTTGCATTGGCTGGGAATCGGACCCGGGTCTCCCGCGTGGCAGGCAAGAATTCTACCACTGAACCACCAATGCTGATATGCTCATACATCTGTCCTAGTGGGGTGTGATTGCTGCAAGGCTGTTACCCAGAGCTGGAAGATTAGCAACACAAAACAGGATTTGCATTGGCCAGGAATCGTACTCGGGTCTCCCGCGTGGCAGGCAAGAATTCTACCAGTGAACCACCAATGCTGATATGCTCATACTGCTCTCCTAGTTGGGTGTGATTGCTGCAAGGCTGTTACCCAGAGCTGGAAGAGTAGCAACACAAAACAGGATTTGCATTGGCCGGGAATCGGACCCGGGTCTCCCGCGTGGCAGGCGAGAATTCTACCACTGAACCACCAATGCTGATATGCTCATTTATCTGTCCTAGTGGGGTGTGATTGCTGCAAGGCTGTTACCCAGAGCTGGAAGATTAGCAACACAAAACAGGATATGCATTGGCCAGGAATCGTACTCGGGTCTCCCGCGTGGCAGGCAAGAGTTCTACCAGTGAACCACCAATGCTGATATGCGCATGCTGCTCTCCTAGTTGGGTGTGATTGCTGCAAGGCTGTTACCCAGAGCTGGAAGAGTAGCAACACAAAAGAGAAATTGCATTGGCTGAGAATCAGACCCTTGTCTCCTACGTGGCAGGCGAGAATACTACCACTGAACCACCAATGCTCATATGCTCAAACATGTGTCCTAGTGGGTTGTGATTGCTGCAAGGCTGTTACCCAGAGCTGGAAGAGTAGCAACACAAAACAGGAATTGCATTGGCCAGGAATCTGACCTGGGTCTCCCGCGTGGCAGGCAAGAATCCTACCAGTGAACCATTTAAACTGATATGCTTACAGTGCTGCCCTAGTGGGGTGTGACTGCTGCAAGGCCGTTACCCAGAGCTGGAAGAGTAGCAACACAAAACAGGAATTACATTGGCTGGGAATTGGACCCGGGTCTCCAGCGTGGCAGGCGAGAATTGCACCACTGAACCACCAATGCTGATATGCTCATACATCTGTCCTAGTGGGGTGTGATTGCTGCAAGGCTGTTACCCAGAGCTGGAAGACTAGCAACACAAAACAGGAATTGCATTGGCCGGGAATCGAACCCGGCTCTCCAACGTGGGAGGCGAGAATTCTACCACTGAACCACCAATGCTGATATGCTCATCTTGCTGTCCTAGTGGGTTGTAATTTGCTGCAAGGCTGTTACCCAGAGCTGGAAGAGTAGCTACACAAAAGATAAAATGCATTGGCTGGGAATCGGACCCATGTCTCGCACGTGGCAGGCGAGAATACTACCACTGAACCACCAATGCTGATATGCTCAATTGTCTGTCCTAGTGGGGTGTGATTGCTGCAAGGCTGTTACCCAGAGCTGGATGAGAAGCAACACAAAACAGGAAGTGCGTTGGCCGGGAATTGGACCCAGGTCCCCTGCGTGGGACGTGAGAATTCTACCACTAAACCACCAATGCTCATATGCTCAAACATGTGTCCTAGTGGGGTGTGATTGCTGCAAGGCTGTTACCCAGAGCTGGATGAGTAGCAACACAAAATGGGATTTGCATTGGCCGGGAATCGGACCCAGGTCTCCCGCGTGGCAGGCGAGAATTCTACCACTGAACCACCAATGCTGATATGCTCATTCATCCGTCCTAGTGGGGTGTGATTGCTGCAAGGCTGTTACCCAGAGCTGGAAGATTAGCAACACAAAACAGGATTTGCATTGGCCAGGAATCGTACTCGGGTCTCCCGCGTGGCAGGCCAGAATTCTACCACTGAACCACCAATGCTGATATGCTCATACTGCTGTCCTAGTGGGGTGTGATTGCTGCAAGGCTGTTACCCAGAGCTGGATGAGTAGCAACACAAAATGGGATTTGCATTGGCCGGGAATCGGACCCGGGTCTCCCACGTGGCAGGCGAGAATTCTACCACTGAACCACCAATGCTGATATGCTCATTCATTGGTCCTAGTGGGGTGTGATTGCTGCAAGGCTGTTACCCAGAGCTGGAAGATTAGCAACACAAAACAGGATTTCATTGGCCAGGAATCGTACTCGGGTCTCCCGCGTGGCAGGCAAGGGTTCTACCAGTGAACCACCAATGCTGATATGCTCATGCTGCTCTCCTAGTTGGGTGTTATTGCTGCAAGGCTGTTACCCAGAACTGGAAGAGTAGCAACACAAAACAGGATTTGAATTGGCCGGGAATCAAACCCGGCTCTCCCGCGTGGGAGGCGAGATTTCTACCACTGAACCACCTATGCTGATATGCTCACACTGCTCTCCTAGTGGGGTGTGATTGCTGCAAGGCTGTTACCCAGAGCTGGATGAGTAGCAACACAAAAGAGAAATTGCATTGGCTGAGAATAGGACCCTTGTTTCCCAAGTGGCAGGCGAGAATACTACCACTGAACCACCAATGCTCATATGCTCAAACATGTGTCCTAGTGGGGTGTGATTGCTGCAAGGCTGTTACCCAGAGCTGGAAGATTAGCAACACAAAACAGGAATTGCATTGGCCGGGAATCGGACACGGGTCTCCCGCGTGGCAGGCGAGAATTCTACCACTGACCCACCAATGTTGATATGCTTAATTGTCTGTCCTAGTGGGGTCTGATTGCTGCAAAGCTGTTACCCAGAGCTGGAAGATTAGCAACACAAAACAGGAATTGCATTGGCCGGGAATCGAACCCGGCTCTCCCGCGTGGGAGGCGAGAATTCTACCACTGAACCACCAATGCTGATATTCTCATTCATCTGTCCTAGTGGGGTGTGATTGCTGCAAGGCTGTTACCCAGAGCTGGAAGATTAGCAACACAAAACAGGAAGTGCATTGGCCGGGAATCGAACCCGGCTCTCCCGCGTGGGAGGCGGGAATTCTACCACTGAACCACCAATGCTGATATGCTCATACTGCTGTCCTAGTGGGGTGTGATTGCTGCAAGGCTGTTACCCAGAGCTGGATGAGTAGCAACACAAAATGGGATTTGCATTGGCCGGGAATCGGACCCAGGTCTCCCGCGTGGCAGGCGAGAATTCTACCACTGAACCACCAATGCTGATATGCTCATTCATCCGTCCTAGTGGGGTGTGATTGCTGCAAGGCTGTTACCCAGAGCTGGAAGATTAGCAACACAAAACAGGATTTGCATTGGCCAGGAATCGTACTCGGGTCTCCCGCGTGGCAGGCAAGAATTCTACCACTGAACCACCAATGCTCATATGCTCAAACATGTGTCCTAGTGGGGTGTGATTGCTGCAAGGCTGTTACCCAGAGCTGGAAGATTAGCAACACAAAACAGGAAGTGCATTGGCCGGGAATCGAACCCGGCTCTCCCGCGTGGGAGGCGGGAATTCTACCACTGAACCACCAATGCTGATATGCTCATACTGCTGTCCTAGTGGGGTGTGATTGCTGCAAGGCTGTTACCCAGAGCTGGATGAGTAGCAACACAAAATGGGATTTGCATTGGCCGGGAATCGGACCCAGGTCTCCCGCGTGGCAGGCGAGAATTCTACCACTGAACCACCAATGCTGATATGCTCATTCATCCGTCCTAGTGGGGTGTGATTGCTGCAAGGCTGTTACCCAGAGCTGGAAGATTAGCAACACAAAACAGGATTTGCATTGGCCAGGAATCGTACTCGGGTCTCCCGCGTGGCAGGCAAGAATTCTACCACTGAACCACCAATGCTGATATGCTCATACTGCTCTCCTAGTGGGGTGTGATTGCTGCAAGGCTGTTACCCAGAGCTGAAAGAGTAGCAACACAAAACAGGATTTGCATTGGCCGGGAATCGGACCCGGGTCTCCCGCGTGGCAGGCGAGAATTCTACCACTGAACCACCAATGCTGATATGCTCATTCATCTGTCCTAGTGGGGTGTGATTGCTGCAAGGCTGTTACCCAGAGCTGGAAGATTAGCAACACAAAACAGGATTTCATTGGCCAGGAATCGTACTCGGGTCTCCCGCGTGGCAGGCAAGGGTTCTACCAGTGAACCACCAATGCTGATATGCTCATGCTGCTCTCCTAGTTGGGTGTTATTGCTGCAAGGCTGTTACCCAGAACTGGAAGAGTAGCAACACAAAACAGGATTTGAATTGGCCGGGAATCAAACCCGGCTCTCCCGCGTGGGAGGCGAGATTTCTACCACTGAACCACCTATGCTGATATGCTCACACTGCTCTCCTAGTGGGGTGTGATTGCTGCAAGGCTGTTACCCAGAGCTGGATGAGTAGCAACACAAAAGAGAAATTGCATTGGCTGAGAATAGGACCCTTGTTTCCCAAGTGGCAGGCGAGAATACTACCACTGAACCACCAATGCTCATATGCTCAAACATGTGTCCTAGTGGGGTGTGATTGCTGCAAGGCTGTTACCCAGAGCTGGAAGATTAGCAACACAAAACAGGAATTGCATTGGCCGGGAATCGGACACGGGTCTCCCGCGTGGCAGGCGAGAATTCTACCACTGACCCACCAATGTTGATATGCTTAATTGTCTGTCCTAGTGGGGTCTGATTGCTGCAAAGCTGTTACCCAGAGCTGGAAGATTAGCAACACAAAACAGGAATTGCATTGGCCGGGAATCGAACCCGGCTCTCCCGCGTGGGAGGCGAGAATTCTACCACTGATCCACCAATGCTGATATGCTCATACATCTGTCCTAGTGGGGTGTGATTGCTTCAAGGCTGTTACCCAGAGCTGGAAGATTAGCAACACAAAATAGGAATTGCATTGGCCGGGAATCGGACCCGGCTCTACCGCGTGGGAAGCAAGAATTCTACCACTGAACCACCAATGCTGATATGCTCATACTGCTGTCCTAGTGGGGTGTGATTGCTGCAAGGCTGTTACCCAGAGCTGGATGAGTAGCAACACAAAACAGGATTTGCATTGGCCGGGAATCGGACCCGGGTCTCCCGCATGGCAGGCGAGAATTCTACCACTGAACCACCAATGCTGATATGCTCATTCATCTGTCCTAGTGGGGTGTGATTGCTGCAAGGCTGTTACCCAGAGCTGGAAGATTAGCAACACAAAACAGGATTTGCATTGGCCAGGAATCGGACACGGGTCTCCCGCGTGGCAGGCGAGAATTCTACCACTGACCCACCAATGTTGATATGCTTAATTGTCTGTCCTAGTGGGGTCTGATTGCTGCAAAGCTGTTACCCAGAGCTGGAAGATTAGCAACACAAAACAGGAATTGCATTGGCCGGGAATCGAACCCGGCTCTCCCGCGTGGGAGGCGAGAATTCTACCACTGATCCACCAATGCTGATATGCTCATACATCTGTCCTAGTGGGGTGTGATTGCTTCAAGGCTGTTACCCAGAGCTGGAAGATTAGCAACACAAAATAGGAATTGCATTGGCCGGGAATCGGACCCGGCTCTACCGCGTGGGAGGCAAGAATTCTACCACTGAACCACCAATGCTGATATGCTCATACTGCTGTCCTAGTGGGGTGTGATTGCTGCAAGGCTGTTACCCAGAGCTGGATGAGTAGCAACACAAAACAGGATTTGCATTGGCCGGGAATCGGACCCGGGTCTCCCGCATGGCAGGCGAGAATTCTACCACTGAACCACCAATGCTGATATGCTCATTCATCTGTCCTAGTGGGGTGTGATTGCTGCAAGGCTGTTACCCAGAGCTGGAAGATTAGCAACACAAAACAGGATTTGCATTGGCCAGGAATCGTACTCGGGTCTCCTGCGTGGCAGGCAAGGGTTCTACCAGTGAACCACCAATGCTGATATGCTCATGCTGCTCTCCTAGTTGGGTGTGATTGCTGCAAGGCTGTTACCCAGAGCTGGAAGAGTAGCAACACAAAACAGGATTTGCATTGGCCGGGAATCGGACCCGGGTCTCCCGCGTGGCAGGCGAGAATTCTATCACTGAACCACCAATGCTGATATGCACATACATCTGTCCTAGTGGGGTGTGATTGCTGCAAGGCTGTTACCCAGAGCTGGAAGATTAGCAACACAAAACAGAATATGCATTGGCCGGGAATCGGACCTGGGTCTCCCGCGTGGCAGGCAAGAATTCTACCACTGAACCACCAATGCTGATATGCTCATACATCTGTCCTAGAGGGGTGTGATTGCTGCAAGGCTGTTACCCAGAGCTGGAAGATTAGCTACACAAAACAGGAATTGCATTGGCCGGGAATCGGACCCGGGTCTCCCACGTGGCAGGCAAGAATTCTACCACTGACCCACCAATGTTGATAGGCTCAATTGTCTGTCCTAGTGGGGTCTGATTGCTGCAAAGCTGTTACCCAGACCTGGAAGATTAGCAACACAAAACAGGAATTGCATTGGCCGGGAATCGAACCCGGCTCTCCCGCGTGGGAGGCGAGAATTCTACCACTGAACCACCAATGCTGATATGCTCACACTGCTCTCCTAGTGGGGTGTGATTGCTGCAAGGCTGTTACCCAGAGCTGGATGAGTAGCAACACAAAAGAGAAATTGCATTGGCTGAGAATCGGACCCTTGTCTCCCACGTAGCAGGCGAGAATACTACCACTGAACCACCAATGCTCATATGCTCAAACATGTGTCCTAGTGGGATGTGATTGCTGCAAGGCTGTTACCCAGAGCTGGAAGAGTAGCAACACAAAACAGGAATTGCATCCCAGATAGCAGGCAGTAATCGGCCCGAGCTCGGCTGCCCTCCGGCGCCTCCGGCTCCGACTCGGCATCGGCGAGTGTTATCCGGGCCGAGTGCGGCCCGCAGCTCGCTCGCGCACATGCGGCTGTGATGCGGCTGTAAAGCACTGGCCCGATTCCGGTCAACCATATGGCAACCGATTAAGGCTGATGGCAACCGATTAAGTTCTTATTTTATCTAGTAATCTGTTAGCTCCACGTTTAATGATAATTTGAGAAAATATTCATGGTACGATAGCAAAAAAAAAAAAAAAAAGAATATTTAGTGTGGATGGTCGCAATGTTTAGACGCAAACAAAACAATATTATTTATAAATAGATTATACATGTCATCTAGAGAAAAACTATGTAAAATTCGCTTATTTTTGAGATAGCATGCTACTGTGCTGACTGTTTTTGTTTTAAAGCAGAAGTTGGTTTCATAATAAACACATGCGTGACTAAACTCATGATCCACACTCCAATCCAGACGGTGGCGGTAATGCTCCAAAAAGCTGGTTGTCAACCACCATGGCACGAAGATCACAAGAAGAAAAAGTTTGGTTTTTTTTAAATATTTCATTTGGATTCCGGTCAGAAAGGTAAGCTTTTTACTGCTTGTGTACTGTATAATTAGCGAATTTAGAGCTTAAAACATTTCCACGGTGTTTGGTTGTAACAGCGTTTAGTAATTTACAACAGTTTGATACGAAATGTAACTTGCTTTAAGAAACACGACTGGAGCTAATGTATGCTAACGCTAACAGTTACAAACACGTCTGAAAGTTCCTTTTCCTTTAACACAATGTTAGATTGTAACGTGTGTAGTAACTGAAAACTATTTTAATTATTTTAAAGAAACATGAAACGAATTTGTGTGTGTGCTAACTTTGCGTTAAAGAAAGTTTCTGTAGACGAATCCATTACCATGGCAAAACGTGTTTTTTTCCTGATTTAACATTATAAAGTACCGTGGATGTTGAAAAAATCATTGTACAGGCGTTTACTTATCCAACAGTATTAATTCTGTGATTGTGTAAATAAAAACTAATCGTTTTGGATTAATAAAATATTATTGTTTATCTTGTTTATGCAGTTAGTCACGAAAAGTGATCGAAACTCGACTGTTTACTATTCTCTTTAAATTATCCAAGAGAAATATATTACTATGCACTTTAATTCATATGTGTTAGCCTATGTGAATCAATTATATCTTTTGCTCAAGCTGTAATGGTCAGTTAATGTAAAACTGAACGTCTTAAAGCAGATTTTGATGTTTTTTTTTTATGTTATTGACAGTGATAAATTCTGATTTAAATGAATGGGTAACAATATTTGTTGGTTAAGTCTTGTTGTTCTTGTTTAACAAAGGTTAGTGAGATCATTTTGCAGCACATCACGACCAAAGAAGTCAATGGCACACTCTTTTGAACGTGAATAGGCATGTTATAGTTGTGTGCTAAAAGTCCATTATAAGCTGTAAACTGCTGATACATTTTCAACATAGATTGAGCTTTTCAGACATTACATTACTAATTGCTTCACAAACAGCTGAAATGGTTTATTGTTATTGGCTATCATCATCAAACATTTTTCACAATGGTAGGTTAATCTTCATGGGTACAGAATAATGCATGTGCTTGACCATCTTACAAATCTATGTCTCAGATTCATAAGGCTGTCACTCTGCATGAATCTCCGAATAAATCTTGTGCAACCTTCTGTGTACTGATTATTTACACTATAGGTATTATATGCATTAATTAACTTTGATAGTATTTTAGGATTTGAACTTTTCTTTACGGGAGGTTAACAACAATGTGATGTTTCATTATAGATGCATATGAGGAAGCTCGACTCAAACATCCACACGCAACTGTGATTTCTGACTGGTAGACAGATGAGGACGATGATTGCCTGTCATACATCTAAAGACAGAACAGGTTTGTTTGCAATTATTTTAAACACATACTGTCAACATTATGTCATTGATCTATTACAACCTGTGAGTTTTGCCCTGGCACTATACTAAAGTGATGTTTTGTTTTGTAAATGTATCTGATTAAGGGACAGTATAGACACATCTATACCGTGATGAAGAAAAATTACTTGGAACAAAGAGGCTGGATAAAAGGCAGGTATGAAGATTTCAGAAATCAAGGCAGCACCACAAGTACCATCACCATCAATGACTATGGCAGAAATCTTAAGACCACCATCAAGATGCACAGATACTGTACATTCCAGTACACCAGGCGTGTCCAAACTACGGCCCGCGGGCCATCTGCGGCCCGCGAGGCTTTTTATAAATATCAATAGAATCTGGCCCGCTATACAAAAATGAACGTAATTCAATAAATAACCACCGGGTGTCGCTATTACATGCATTCAATTAAGCAGCAGTTCTTGTTATGATCTATCTATCTATCTATCTATCTATCTATCTATCTATCTATCTATCTGTCTGTCTGTCTATCTACACACAGTTGAAGTCTGAATTATTAGCCCCTCATTGATTTATTTCTTCTTTTTTAAATATTTCCCAAATGATGTTTAACAGAGCAAGAACATTTTTACAGTATGTCTGATAACTAATATAACTCCAACAATTTCAAAAACAACTTAAACAACACTTACCTCTAAAGCTTCCTGCTTGTCCACAGATCCATAACATTTAACAGCTGTTTGCTGAATTACGTTCAGCAGAGCAGTATCTCAAGTCATAAACAATAGTGATTTGATCAACAAAATGGCCGCCGGGCTTTTTGTATCTTTTGCACGGCCTGATTGACACTTCTTTAAGCCAATAGCTGTAAAGAGAAGCGTTACCTTCCAATGAGCTCTATAAAACTGGAGATGGTCCTGCCCTGTCTTTTTACTCTGTCGCAATGAAGAATTGGACCAAATATGCTTGTGATTTTACTTTAGTTAAGATTCCAACACAATGTTATTCATGGATTAAAGTAAAGCCATTTACTAACATTCCATTAACAGTTTTTACTAATATACAGTTGATATATTAAAATAAATTATTAACAAATAATTAAACAAATAAATAATAAATAAATAAATACAAATTAAATTAATTTATTTTTTAAAAAATCATCCGATAGCTGTTTAATTATAAGAAGATTATATGAGTAACTCATATGTCCATACACAAGTGCCATAAGCTTATAATGGTCAATTGATAGGATATGAAATGGCAAGAAAATTTATTTCTTGCTTTACTGCTATGAATAGAAGTTTAAACTCCACTATGACTTCACCTGCTCAGTCTTCAAGAGGTACCAGTCTTCCAGGACCACCAGACAAGCCACACCTCACATCCTCAGCTCTCCATCCATCTGCCATCCCGTGGGGGGATGAATGCCCACCCCTACCATCCTTGCACATAGTGTCAACGAAGCTATCGGACCATGCATTAACAAAGGCTCTTCCATTTTACAGTTGCCCATGCCCTTATTAAGATACCTCGCATGCATATCAGCTAAAGCAATTTTTCATGTCTGCCGTACATATATTATGTTGTAAAGATTTAATTTCTGATTCTCTTTGTTTCTCAATTATAGAAATCATGACTGCTGGCTCCAGAAGCTGACCCTCATCCAACCTATTACACTCCACATCTATTCCAAATACATTCACACTCTACACAAAGGATACATTTCCACTCTCACAGCCCACACCCCGATGCCATGTTCACACTAGACTTTTTAGTTTTAAGAGGTTCTGAACCACCGCAACTGCAGTGACGCTCTAGCTGAGCCCTCATTCACATTCATATCTACATATCACTACTGACAACATTTAACATTCCCACTGGAGCACTCATAAGCAGGGCTGGACTGGGGCAAAAATCGGCCCTGGCATTTTGGGCCAGAGCGGCCCACTAAATTCAATCAAAATGCTATCTATCTATGCACGTCCAATATTTTTATCAACTCATATTCTAAAAACAAAAACCATATATATGAAATAAATAAATACATACAAACTTTAATCTCAATTTAATTTCTGTATACTGTCCATAAAGATATTAGTTGAGTTCTAAAAAATACACTATTCATTCATTTATTTTTCTTCGCATTAGTCCCTTATTTATCAGGGGTTGCCGCAGTGGAATGAACTGCCAACTATTCCAGCATGTTTTATGCAGCAGATGCCTTTCCAGCCACAACCCAATATTGGAAATCACCCATACACACTCATTCACACACACTCATACACTACAGCCAATTTAGCTTATTCAATACACTATTCACTCAGCCTATATTCAATAATAAACATAACAAAAACTGCCTGCTAATGCATGGGTAAATCTTCAAAGGGAACAGTGTACTTTATAACCTCTTTCACCTCATCCTGTTTTCTGTTTCACTATCTAAACAATGAAAACATAATATAAGACAAATTTGTTTTATTTTGATATTATGATTAACAGACACCAAACAGCCTCGTGTAGCTGCATATGTATATGAGCATCTTCACTCTGCATATTTATAACAAAACAGGGCTTAAATATAACTGTCTCCTTTCATTTCCATTCAAAAGAATTAACTTTACCCCGTCTCTTTTGCAGAATATCTATATAGTTATATATATAATATAGAATATATAATATAGTTTTAATAATCAATAATAGCCATTATAACAGTATAACGTACATTAAATTTAAACGATAAAGGTAAGCAATCAGTCAATGTGCAGAATCAGTGTATGTGGTTACATAAAGTAATATATTAGCTTATCTTTGCACTCAGCCAAAACTACGGAACCCCGGAAGGGACGTAGTGGGGGAGAAAAAAAATGGGTGGGTGAAAAAAAAAATGGGTGAAAGAAAAAAAAATGGGTGGGAGGAAAATATATATTTCTAAGTTTTTTGCGTTCTCTCGCAAAGTTTTGCGTTCCCTCGCAAAGATGTGTTGCGTTATCTCGCAAAGATGTTTTGCGTTCTCTCGCAAAGATGTTTTGCGTTCCCTCGCAAAGATGTTTTGCGTTCCCTCGCAAAGATGTTTTGCGTTATCTCGCAAAGATGTTTTGCGTTCCCTCGCAAAGATGTTTTGCGTTCCCTCGCAAAGATGTTTTGCGTTATCTCGGCTAGATAACGCAAAACATCTTTGCGAGAGAACGCAAAAAACTTAGAAATATATATTTTCCTCCCACCCATTTTTTTTCTTTCACCCATTATTTTTTCACCCACCCATTTTTTTTTCTCCTCCACTACGTCCCTTCCGGGGTTCCGTACAAAACAGTTAACTGAGAACAAGTGATTCAAAAGACATAAGAGTTTTTAGATAGAGACAACAAGTTGAATATCACGTTTAACAACTATAGTGAGATGAGATCATTCAGCAGATGAACTGTCTGACATGCACTATATTCTCACCTGGGGTTTATGCTCACCCGCTGAACTACTGGCTGAAGGTCTTGGCAGAGTGTGTGTGGTCACGTGATTTGCCCTTTTAGCCGTGTACTAGAATGAACAGAGAACTTTTCAGAATCGCTAAATGAAACGCCGGTGTATTTCCCGCGATTTCTCTGCGCCTCCCTTGCGTTTCTTCTCTCTGACTCTCGACTATTTTAACAGATACACACAGATGACGCACGCTCACACGGAGTCCAAAATAGGAGTTTGTGATTGGGCCAGCCCAATGTCAGTAAAGAAAAGAACCAATGGGCTGTCTGTCCGGGAAAAAAAAGCATCTACTTTCAGATAGTCACAGATCACATGAGCGTCAATTAATAAGGCAGAAAAAAAACGATAGGCTGCAAAGCCTTTTATGGGCCGATCAGATCATAAGACGATGATCAGCCCGGCCCAAAAAGTGCGTCGGCTCACCGGGAAAGTGCCCGGTTTGCCAGATGGCCAGTCCGCCCCTGCTCATAAGGCTCCAGTACTGAATACCACCGCACCTCTGCAACAGCAGAGACGCTCCGCTGAGCCTTATTTTCCCTCTGTACCACTGCTGCAGCAGTGACGCTCTGCTGAGCCCACACACATCTCCATTTAGCCAAACCTACCGACACACCCCCCAGCACCACCACAGCTTTTAAATCGCCTCTGCGGCAGTGTACTTGCCTTCCAATATTGACTTCCACCGAACCTCTGCAATAGCAGAGAAGCTCGCTGAGCTTCTTTTCCCTCCGCACCACTGCGGCAGCAGTAACACTCTGCCTGAGCTCATATACACCCTCATTTAACATATCCCTTCAGACAGCATGCCAAACAAGCTCCATAATCAATCATCAGCTAAGGGCGAACTCTTGAAACAGCACACATGACTCATATTGAGCTCTGGTAAATATGACACCAGATCAAGCTGTCTGTAATTTAGAATGATCTAAACACATTTGTTGAAGCTGTAAACTGAAGAATCAAACTGAAGAAGATGTAAAAAACAGAGTCAATACCTGTGTTTCTCTGAGAGAGAGCCCTTTACTTGCTCCTCTGCCATACTGCAAGTAAAACACCACTGCAGACCTTAGCAGAGCTTTCAGGAAACAATCATACATACATATACATATACATATATATATATATATATATATATATATATATATATATATATATATATATATAGTCCTTAACATGAATGCAGTTGGTTTAACCCTTGATCTGACATCCCAGGTACGTCACATTTGATTTAAGATAGCCAATTGTTGACTTAGTGAGTATTAAAATGTCTATCTACTAAAGAGGCTATTTGGTTAGTTAATGAGTTACTCTGACGGTTAAAGGTTAAATGCAGTTTTGTTTAAGGATCGTCAGCTTGTTGGTTTTCAGCAGCTTTAACTTTACATTTAATTTCATGACTCTGATTGTTTAGAGTTATATTTAATGCTGAATTATTGAAACTATTGAGTCAGTCTGCTATAGAGGACAACAAACACTTTAAAGGGATTAAAAATAAAGCTTTTAGACACAGTGTTTAAATCACCGTGTTTGACTCAGTGTTTAATCAGTGTTTGAGGATTTGATCTTCAGGATCAGACATTTAAATCACACTCACACATATAAAACCCCTTCGTCATCTCCACAAATCAGCGTAATGTAGAAGTGTTAAACTCACATGCAGAAGTACAGACGCTATTGTGCAGCAGGAACACAATCTGAGCTCTTTGACTCCTTCACTTCAATAAAACACACCTGTGTGATCTACAGGTATATCCTGAAATATTATTGGCTCCACTGAGTGACACTGACATGAATATTCATGAGATTCTTCAGACTGTATGTGTGTTCTGAAGTCAACACAAACCACGAGCTGAAGATACCTGTGCAGTTTCTCTAAGCTCAAGTGTGTTGAAGGAAGATTTAAAGAAGGTACTTCACATGAAATCTGAGAGGTCTCTGAAGAATATTTAGAAAAATGTTGAACCTATAAATAAGATTAGAGTTTTATATATAAATGCGTACACCTCATACAGATCTCTCTGTTATATTATTATTACTATTTTCTATAGGATGCTGTTCATTAATATTCAATGAGTGTGTTTATACAATAGATTAGTCAGTACCAAAGGCAAAACTGTAACTAACTGAACAAAATAACTGAAGATCACAGTGAAGAGAAACAGCACACACAAATGAATAATGTTTAAACAGAGGAAAAATTAAGAAAACCATTAAACAGCATTACATTTAGTTAAAATGTTGTAGTTTGTCATTTATTCATTGTTTGCAACACATAATTTGAATGTACATGTGTTATCTCTCTATTTCTGAAGGTGTATTCAAACTCTTATTTTAATAGTCTATACTCGCTATTAGAGTTGGGGATCGTTTGGGTTTTTTTCGATACCGGTGCCAAATCGATACTTTTAAAATGAGACCGTGCCAAAACGGTGCCTGAACCGATACTTCACAAAAGCCACAAAATGATGGTGGATGAGGATGACTCAAGAAAAACGCAATTTTATTCAACAAAAAGTTGAATGTTTGAAATTAAACATTAAACTAAAAGTGTAAAGTATATATAAATATATAAGTAAATGCAAAACACAACAACAAATATGCCACCTAACCCAGCAACAATAATTTAACTGCTTCAATTTTTAGCAGTTCTTTTGCAGAAATATCACCATATTTGCCTTTTCTGGCAAAATACGACACCTTTCCTGACTTATTGTATGGCCTGCACAGGAAAAACCCTCTCAGAAGGTGTAGATGAGGCCTGCACACAAAGGTATGTGTTTGAAAGAGCAGACAATATGGGAAGACTGTCCCTCTTTCCCCACCACTAAGTTACATGGTCTTGTCCTGATGAGGTTGAAGGTAGACCTTGGTAGATTGTAATCTCATTATGGGCCTGTTCAGCTACGGTGACGGGATCACTTCTTGATGTTGTTGCCTGAAGTAATTCTCAGTCCTCATTCTCAAACAGCTCTTCCAGGGCTGACTTCTTGGCAAATATCTTGTGATATGGAGACTGGCAAAAAGAGACAAACTTGTTTCAAAATTTATTTATTTTTTTTATATATATATATATATATATATATATATATATATTAAAGTATATTTATATAATATACTGTATTAAGTTTATATTTAAGCATTTCAATGATACTTACATGTTCCTCTGTATTCAGTGACTCATCCTCCTGATTGTCATCCAATCTATCTTCAGATTCTTCCTCAAAGTTGTGCTCCATTAGAAGCTGGAGAAATGATGTTGCACATATTAACAGCAATACTTTCAAAGTACTGATGAACATAGTCTCCTCTTCAGCCACTTTAAAATGCTCCTCCAGCTTAGCCAGTATGGGAAAAATTTGGCCACATGTGGGAGACTTTTCACTGGATAAACAGAGGGTTGAGATGTACAAAAGCTTCATGTTTTTAACAAAATCCTCTGCTATTTGGAAGTCATCATTTGTGAGTCTTTCCAGTCTGAGGCAAAAAATAAAATCTTAAGATAAAAATAAAAAACTACTTTTACTGTTCATTGTTTCATAACCATGAACTGATCTTTTTTTCTATTACTTGTCTTTCTCCATTGTCTTCCTGAGTCGTTGGTCAAGTGATGCTGCCTGGATGGCCGGGTACTGCTCTAAAAATCTTTCCACCATCAAGAATAGGGAGTTCCAGCGTGTTCTGACATCCAGAATCATGTTATGTTGTGGCAGATCTGAAACACGAATGCAAAATTTTAATTACAATCTACTGAAGAAGAAGAATATGGAAGAAGAACAGGAGTCGAGCACAGCTCAGCTTGCATTGACACAGCATAGACAGAAGCAACGCCCTTGTCCCCTCAATTGTTTACCCGTGTTTTCTGTTGTCCCACCCTACACAAAGAAAATGAATGCTTGAAAAGATACTGGCAGCAGAGCTGTGACAGGGGGAAGTGTATTAGCTGCCAAATGACGTAATTCAAAAAGCTTCCAGCATCTGGTATTCCCAGGCGGTCTCCCATCCAAGTACTAACCAGGCCCGACCCTGCTTTACTTCCAAGTTCAGATGAGATTGGGCATTTCTTTTATTTTCTTTTTCTTTTTTTTATTCAAAAAATCACATTACATTAACATTTAAATACTTCAAGAAATTTCACAAAACAAATACATTAAAATAAACATTCTTCATAAAATAACATCCTCTTTGGGCATTTTCCACTTTAAACCATTTAAAACATTATACACTTCATCATTAAACACATCATAAAAGCTTGGTAACATGTCTTCTCCTTTAAAATACCAGTACAGTCTTTCTATGTATCTTTCCATTTTTCGTTTTAGTACATTCCACACATTTAAAACAACTTTTTCCTGTTTTGCTACATTTCTTCTTTCCCACACACATTTTTAATCATCATTATAAGAAGATTTACAAACTTTTTGTTTTTGTTTTCCATATTCCATCCGAACATCACCAGAGTATTCCATTCCAATTGTTCTTCATCCCAATCTTTCAATAAATCTTTTAGCATTTTTTGGCATTTCATGTAAAAACATTCTAATTCTTTACAGTATAAAAACAGGTGTAAAATTCCTTCATCTTCTTGAAAACAAACCTTACATGTTGCATTTGGTTCTCTCTGTATCTTTGTTAAAATGCACTCAGTAAAAATTGCCTTGTGTCTTATAAAATATTCAAAACATTCCAATCTTGTTTCTATTATTTTCCCTCTCATGTTTTTCCATATATTTTCCTTTTTCACACTATTCAATCTTTGTACCCAAAAGTTATTTGCTATAGGTTCTTGAAATACACTATCTCTAAAATAAACATAAAAGTCTTTCAGTAAACAATCTTTAAAATCACAAAGCTTTCCTTTTAAATAGACATGTATGATTTTTTCATTCCCACCTTCTTCCATATTTTCTATTCTTGTAATCCATTCTTTTGGTATGGCACCTTTGACCATTTCAAGTTTATTTTCTATTTCCTTTACACTGTATTCCTCTTTAGCTTCTTCCATTATGTCTACTATATATTGCTTAGTTAAAAATCCCTTTTTGAATTCATAAAGAACATCCCTTATTCTTAAAATCCCCACATACATCCATTTTTTAAAAAATAGTTCCTTCCCTTCTTTTAAAATACTTTTATTTAAAAACAAAGGTTGATTTAATAAGTTTTCTCTTCCCTTTACTTGGTAAAATACTCCGTCTAAAAATTTCCCCCATGCACTTAAAATTTCTTGATAAAACCCTGGTAACTTTTCCGTCATCCAGTTTTTTGTTTTTAACCAAAGAATGTCTTCTCCTAAGTTAAAATTGCCAACTTTGTTTAAAAAATATTTCATAACCTTTTTCCATTCTGTTGAGTTCTCCTCTTGTAAAAGCTTTTTAACTATTTTGTCTCTAAGACAATTCTTCCTTTGTTTAATATCCATCAATCCTATCCCTCCTTCTTCTGTTGCTCCTATTATTGTATTGTACGCAATTCTTGGGGGTTTCCCCTCCCATAAAAAATCTTGAACACACTTTTTCAATCTCCCTTCTATCCAACATGGCATTTCTGTTATATATAATTTATACCATAGCTTTGATGTCATTAAAACATTTAATATTAAGACTTTCCCCTTTAAGCAAAGTTTACTCATCCTCCCTTACAAAACTCTTGTACTTTTTTCAAGGCTTCTTTTACACTCTTTTTATCCTTCACTATTATAGTTGTATCATCAGCATACTGGTATATTTTTCCTTCATCCTCCTCTTCTTCTATTTTTATTCCTTTAATTTTAGTTTCTTGTTTTATTGCTAACCCTAAAGGTTCTGCGATTAGGGAATATAATAGTGCTGAAAGAGGACATCCTTGTCTAATCGATCTCGTAATTTTAAAACAATCTGTTAAAAAACCATTACATTTTACTTTTGTTAAAGCCCCTTTATAGAAATAATATAATTATAGAAATAATAAAATTCTCTCCAAATCCAAATGTTTTGAGTACATCAAATAAGTAAGTATGTTCTACTCTGTCAAAAGCCTTTTCAAAATCTACACTAATTAAAAAACCATTCATCTTCTTTTCTTGTATATAGTCTATTGTGCTTTTAATACTCATTGTTACATCTGCTATATCTGTCCCTTTTATTGCATATGCTTGATTTGATTTAATTAATTTAGGCATTACTTCCTTTAATCTATTCGCTAAAACTTTTGCTAAAATCTTTAAATCTGTATTCAACATTGTTATTGGTCTATAATTTTGTAATTCAGTTTTTGCTCCTTTTCTTTTCTATATTAACTTCATTAATCCCATCCCCATTCTTTCATTCATCTCTTTACATTTAAAAATTTCTTTAAAAACTTCTTTAAGTATTCCTTTTATAATATCTTTAAAAACAATATAAAATTCATTTCCTATTCCATCTACACCTGGACTTTTTATTTAGTTGATTTATTGCAATTTTAATCTCTTCTTCTTCTATTTCTCTGTCACATTCTTTGTTGTCATCTTTTTCTAGTTTTATTTTTATATAATTTAGAATCTTCCCTTCTTTTCATCAATACATTTTGCTTTAAATAGATCTTCATAAAAATGCTTGATTTCTTCTAGTATTTCTGTTTCCTTTCGCAATTTTTCCATTTCTCCCTTTAATTCCTTTAGTATTCCTGCTTTACCTCTTTGCTTCTCTAAATCAAAAAAAATTTTCGTGCATTTTTCCCCTTCTACTGTGTATTTAGATCTGCTCCTCAGCATTGCCCCCTTATATTTGTCTTCTTCTAAATCTCGTAATTTTTGCTCTATTTCTTTGATTTTTTCAATGTCTTTATTTTCTTTGTTTAATTCTTTTTCTAAGGATCTTTTAACTTCTTTTTCTGTATACTTTTTACATCTTTGTAGTACTGCGCAATATTTGATTGTGTATTTTCTTATTTGATATTTTGTGTTTTCCCACCATATCCTTTTATCTTCATCATACATTCTATTTTCTTTTTCATTCTCTATTATTTCTTTGACTTTTTGAACATAATCTTGATTTTTTAAAATGGTTGTGTTTAAAATCCAAGTCCCTGGTCCTTTTTGTATGTTTTCTATATTCACTTTAAAATGCAAGAGCTTATGATCACTAAAACTGTTCTCTTCATACTGTATGTTTTCTATAAAATTTTCAATATTCCTAGTACATAATATAAAATCGATTCTCATTTGACATAAAATTTCCCACTATTTGTCTCCTTGAAAACTCTCTTTTTTCTCTATTCCTTTCCCTCCATATATCTACTAAACTATTTTCCTTTATTAACTCATTTAGTTCCTTTTTTCCTATATCAGATTTTAAAACCATTCCATCAGCCATATCTTGTTTTCTAAAAACAGTGTTAAAATCTCTCATCATTATTATTTTTTCAAAACCTTTTAATACTTCATTTAAAACCTCAAAAAAACTATTTTTTTGTCTTTATCTTCTGTTGGTGCATGTATATTTGCTATTATTAATTCATGTCCTTCATAGTTCACCTATATTACTTAACATTTTCCATAATTATCCCTATACACAATTCTTTTAAAGTTTAAAATATCTTTCCTTATTAAAAAAGCAACACCTCTTCCAGATTTACCATCACCATTATTATATATAATATCCCCTTGCCACAACTTTTTAAAATCATCCATTGCATGTTCTTTCCAGTTTGTTTCCTGTAAACCTATCACTTCCTTGCTTTTACATTTCTCTCTTATTTTCTCAAATTTATCTTTTCCCATCAGTCCCCTTGCATTAAAAGACACACAGTTTAAAATCATTAAAATAAATAAAAATGAAATTAAAAACCTACACATCCTCATAAAATAGAGATAAAGATAAAATATTTTAAAAACATAATTTTTCTTCATCTTCTTCCAGTCCCCTTAACACTTCATACCTATTTACATATTTAGCTCTGTTCTTTGTTAAAACTTTTTTCTTTGCCATGGCCACATTTAGTTTTACCTTAAAAGTTCTTCTTCTTAAAAATCCTTTCCACTTTGTTCTTATCCACATTTTCCATCCTTGTTTCTTCATCATTTGCCATTCCTTCAGCTTGACCAGTCTTACTTAGTTCCTCTTTTTCCACAGGGCTTAAAAAAGTTTTAAAACTGTCCCATATTTCCATTTGTGACCACTTGTCCTGTTATCTTGTCCTGATAACTGTACTTCATTCTCTTCATTTTCGTTTTCTCCTCCCTTTTTGTTAATCTTGTCCTGGGGTCCATTCTTCGTATGTGGATAACTCATTTAGTAGGATTTGGTTATCGATGATTTGACACGATCCAGGATCGTTTAGTTCTTCCAAACTCTTCTGAGAGTTGTTGTCAGCAATAGTTCTGGTAGCTCAAATCTGCTAAGGAACATTCTAATTTCATATATACAGGATTAGATCAGGTCAGTTCAAGCAATAACAGGGTTGCAAGGCAGTTGCTAAGGGGTTGCTAGGTGGTTGCTAGGCGGTTGCTAAGGTGGTTGCTAAGCAGTTGCTAGGCGGTTGCTAAGGTGTTGCTTGATGGTTGCTAAGGTGTTGCTATGTGGTTGCTAAGGTGTTGCTAGGTGGTTGCTAAGGAGTTGTTAGATGGTTGCTAAGGTGTTGCCAAGCGGTTGCTAAGGTGTTGCTAGGACGGTTGCTAGATGGTTGCTAAGGTGTTGATAGGCAGTTGCCAAAGTGTTGCTAGGCGGTTACTAAGGGTTACTCATGTGTTACTAAATTGTTTGCTAAGGTGTTGCTAGATGGTTGCTAAGGAGTTGTTAGATGGTTGCTAAGGTGTTGCTAGGGTGTTGCTAGGTGGTTTCTAAGGTTTTGCTAGGCAGTTGCTAAGCTGATACTAGGTGGTTGTTAGGCGGTTGCTAAGCTGTCACTAGGTGGTTGCTAAGCTGTTGCTAGGTGGTTGCTAAGGTGTTTTTAGGCAGTTGCTAAGCAATCACTAGGTGGTTGCTAATGTGTTGTAAGGCGGTAGCTAAAGTGTTGTTAGGTGGTTGCTAAGGTGTTGCTAGGTGGTTGCTAAGGTGATTCTAGGTGGTTGCTAAGGTGTTGCTAGGTGGTTGCTAAAGCGTTGCAAGGTGTTGCTCGGCAGTTGCTATGGTGTTGCTAGGTATTTGCTAGGCGGTTGCTAAGGCGTTTTATACCTGCTAGGGAACAGGCTAATTTCATATACAGGATTCGATCAGGTCAGTTCAAGCAATAACACGGTTGCAAGGCAGTTGATAAGGGGTTGCTAGGTGTTTTCTAGATGGTTAGAGGGAAAGGAATTGGTCATGTGCAGATTTGAACCCTAGCAGGAAAGATTACGACATTCTAAGAAAACTCTGTTGTGAAGATCAGTATCCATGGCCCCCCAGTAGGGACACTAATTACACTGAGTAACGCGTATAATAATCTATTTCAGCACCTGATAGGATGAGGTTCTTGATGGCGTTGGAGGATGGTTAGGGTGCACTGAGGCCGTGCGAAGAAATGTGAGTAGGGAAGGTAGACTGTTGGGAAGGGTTAGTAATGGAGGTGACTGCTTGGTGAAGGGATGTAGAGGAGAAAAAGGTGGGGATACTGGAAAAGGCGAAATGAGTAGGGAGAGGAAGTGCGTTAGGACTTGTAGAGTAAGACTGGGTATAAATAAGCTGGCTTGAAGAGTGATGGAGGTTAGAAGGGAAATAGAATAAAGGAGGGTTAAGAGTGGAAGGGATGACTGGATGAGTAGGGCTGGAGTTTTCACTGGAATGTGGAGCTGGAGGCCAAGGGAAGGGAATGGGAAGTCAGAGAGTGGTGTCATCCGGTGAATTGTCTATGTTTTGGAATGTTATGGTAGGTGCAGTTTGTCTTGTTCCGTGGAATTGGTTTTTATTGCTTTTCTTAGTTGCTTTCTTTGATGGTCCGGGGAGATTTCGTGCATGCGGGGCTGTGGTGGGCTAAGGATAGGGGGTGTGGCGGGAGCGAGCGGTGGGCTGAGGATAGGGAGTGTAGTGAGAGCAAGCGGTTCTGCTGTCCTGAAAGGGTGGAATTGGTGACGAGATGGATTCATAGAGTTTTAGTAGTTCCATTTTATTGCAGCAACTGCGGAAAGAGATTCCAGCATTTATGAGGGTTTGGTGGAGTTCGGTCACTGTCATCTTATTGGAAGTGAGGGATGATGATCTTGTGGAGGCGTATGAAGAAGCTGGTGAAGGTGGGTGGCGATTTGGAGTGACAGAAGATGGGGATTGTGTCCTTGCTGACGTAGAGCGGATAGGCCTTCAGCCTCTTATTGGAGCCTTGGTATCAAGTCGGCTTCCAGGCTGAGCTTGGTGTTGTTGAGCCAGGGCTGGTGTTTCAGGGAGAGCTGAGATTTTGTCTCCGTCCATGTTGCTGTCGATGATGTGAGAGTAGATTTGATGCTGTTGTTTTGTTATTTCCGCTGTTATTGTATTGCTGCTGTTGTTGTTGATTTGTTGTAGTCAGATGATGGTTTTAGAATTGTTGATGGGTTGTAGAGAGATGTTGAATTTTAGAAGCTTGTGATGGAGCTGGCGCAGTCCTGTCAAGAGCTTTCTTCGGAAAATGAAGATAAGGGAGTCATTTTTTGCCAGGCTTCTTATAGAGAGTTTGGATAAATCTGATTGGCTAACTAATGATTGTAGATGAGAGACCATCTGCAGTCAATCATATCACGTGCTTCTCTCGAAATTAGTTTGTGAAACTTCACTAAATGTAGGCTGCCATTCAGACTTAATTGTCGATTTCAAGAATACAGTTGTTGATTTCAACAACTAAACTGCTACTAGTAAAAATTGGTTTGTCCTCCACACACTTCTCAACTGTTAAATTCTATCTTCCCTCACACACATTTCTCACTTCTTGATGTAAATAGTGCAGCAGAAACACTCTGTTCTACTTTAATATCCTGCCTGAGTGAGATCTGTCCTGTCGCCAACAGACCAATGCACCCTACTCCCTCTAACCCCTGGCTGTCAGATGGTCTGGGAGAATAGTTAGTGTTGGGGTGAGGGCATGTTCTGAGATAACATTGAACAGCACCCAGGGCAACAGAGAGAGCATGGCACAAATCAAAATCCTCCACTGACCTAAGCAAGTACCAAACCCAGCTGGCATCATTAGCCTCCCAACTCCATTCGGCCGAAACCCCATACTACCATTACAAAATTAACATCACTTCAGACATCCGCAAACTATTCAGAACATTTTATACCCTGCTCTGTCCACCTCCACCAACTCCCTATCAGCTGGCCTCCTTCTTTACACACACACACAAAAAAACATTTAAATTAGCAGTCTACTTCCAACCAAATCCAACCTAAATCACCATCAAACAACACCCTCTGAAGAAAAAGACAACCTCTTCCTTCACTCCACACTGGCACATTCCCAAACACTTTTAAGCAGATGTAACGGAGGCCAGCTAGTGAACTGCTTACTCATCTGCATACATCACCTTCCCTTCAACTCCACACAATTAATACAATTCCTCAATCGAGCTGGGATCATCCACCATAACCCCATGTAGTTCGGTAAGAAATCTTAGGGTGATACTGGATGATCAGTTTTCCTTCAAAGAGAACATTGCTAACACAGCTCCATCATGCAGAGCTGCACTTTTCAACATCAGAAAAATCAGAATTTTCTTAACAGATAATGCAGCACAAATTTTAGTGCAAACTCTTGTCATTTCAAGGCTGGACCCCGACAGTTCTCTTCTAGCTGGATTCCCATCCTGCACCCTTAATCCTCTACAGATGCTCCAGAACGCTGCAGCTCATTTGGTCTTCAATGAGAGCCCATGTAACTCCTCTCTTTATCTCTCTGCATTGGTTACCACTCGAGGCTCATATCAAGTTCAAATCACTGGCACTGCACACACTCACCCTCCAAAACCTTTTCATTGACTGTTTCATGCTAGAGGAATGTCTTCTTGTAACATTTGGTGTACAATAGAGACAAACTTACAAGATATTTTACTACATGAAATTACCAAGCAGTCTGTTAATGACTTACACTGAGCATAATGGTATGGGGCGTGGGCCTGCCCTCCATGGCAACTGCTCATTGGAAGACAGTGCCATTGGGATGGAGCAAACCAGATTACTTAAAAACTGCAACAGTAAAACTTTGCTTTTTGCATTAGCTCACTCATGCTCGCTGCTACTCTCTGCCCCCTCTTGCCTTGCTTTCGGACACTGCACAGCCACTCAAACGGTCGCAAAAAACTTTCCATGCAACCTCTTAAACTTTAGGAACCGCCGAAACTGCAAAAAAAAAAAAAAACTTCTGCAAACCAACTCTCGGCAGAGTCTGTCACCCCGGTAACCCAGACAACCTCCACTCACAAGCGAGTGAATCCCAAGGACTTCACTGAAGCTGAGTCACCAATCCATCAGGAGCAGCGTGTTTTGTCGAGGCCAGTCGGCGAAGAAAACTCAAACAAATGTTGTCTCTTGGTGCTGTGGTGCAAATTGATCTTAAGCAGTTAAAGATAAGTCAAATCTTTGCTTTTGTGGTTTCTCAGGTGTGATTCTAAGATATAGTAAAAAGAGATAAAAATTAATTTGGGACGGTTGTCAATTCATTTTGCACAATTACCAGAATTAAGAACCACTGCTCTGAGGTACTCAAAATAACAAACCATCATAATCAAAATGAACTGCCTTCCTAAAGTTACTTCTCTACTTCAGTATATCCCTGTAAATATTTCTTTACAATATTTAAAACAGTTTGGTAATTTAGTCAATTAATTTCTCTGGAACAATAAGCATCCTAGGTTGCCTAGTAGAATATTGCAGCAGCCAGTTGATAAAAAGGGTTGGGGCATCCTGGCAATTATTTTATTATTACACCTTCAGGCTGAGACATATCACTCACTAGTCCATGCCTCCTGAGATAGGTCCATCTCTGTTTATGGTTGAACAAGCCATCCTACTTTCCCTTCCACCACTACAGTATATATCCATCCATCCATCTATTTATTTATTTATTTTTGTAAATGTGTCATTTTTAAGGCTGATCTCAAAAATATAATAATTTTTACTGAAAGAATTTTAGGTGCAGGCTAGGACTGTCTCTACCATTTGCAAGTAATGTTGTCCTTTTGGCTTCATAGGACATCGACCCTTAACATGCAGTGGGCGATTTGCTGCTGAGTGTGACTTAGCAGGGAAAGAAACAGCACTTGTATGTCAGAAACCATGGCGCTTGATGAAAAAGGTGTCCATCTCCAGATTAGAGGAGAGTCCTTACCCCAAATGAAGTTCAAGCAGTGGCGTTGTGAGGGGGGGGGGGGCTTTGGGGGCTTAAGCCCCTGATGTATTGTCAAAAGCCCTGATATTTTGCAATATGTTGGACTTAAATAAAAATATAAGTATATATGATAAATAATATATAAGTATATATAATGGTGTATAACATTTAATTTGTTATCTAAGTACTGAAAATTTCGGCGTACATCACGCACATTCCACCTCACGCAGTGTTTGTGTCGGGTCAGCTGTTCAGCAGTACCTGTATCTACCGGCAGGTGGGAGTGGCACTGTTGTCACATGATGTTTAAAAAAATTCCGCCACTGCACTTCATTTATTCATTATTTTGAAGAGCTGAAGTTGATGAGGTAACCCTTTCGCGAAACTGAATAGTTCTAACTAATGAAGCTTAACATTTGTTTCCACAGTATAAAATGTGTGTAGTTTTGGTGAAATAAAATAACTGTAATGGATAAAATGTGCATCATATCAATGCATACATGCAAATTAGTCAGAAAAACGTAAATTGTTCTAGCTTTCTAGATATGATATAGATATCTAGGCATATTTATCTAGATATGATATAGCCAGTCACATCTGTTTCTGTAATAGTTAAATCACAGTGAGCCCATGGATCTAGCATATTGTATAGCTATATTCTACTTTAACATGTTATGTCAGTTAGCAGGGGATTATAAATCGACTTTCTTATGAAAATACCTGAGATGGCTGGAAGAAGACATACAGTTGTAGTCTGATTAGCCCCAGTTAAATTATTAGCCCCCTGTTCATTTTTTCCCCTAATTTCTGTTTAACGGAGAGCAGATTTTTTCCAACACATTTCTAAACATAATAGTGTTAATAACTCATCTCTAATAACTGATTTGTTTAATCTTTGCCATGATGACAGTAAATAATATATGCCTAGACATTTTTCAAGACACTTCAATACAGCTTAAAGTGACATTTTTAAAGGCAGGTTAGGGTAATTAGGCAAGTTATTGTAGAATGATGGTTTGTTCTGTAGACTATCAGAAAAAAAAATTAGCTTAAAGGGGCTAATAATTTTGACCCTAAAAGTTTTTTTTTTTTTTTTTTTAATGTAATACTGCTTTTATTCTAGCTAAAATAAAACGAATAAGAATTTCTTCAAAAGAAAAAATATTCTCAGACACACTGTGGAAATTTCCTTGCTCTGTTAAACATAATTTGGGAAATATTTAAAAAACAAAATAAAATTCAAAGGGGAATAATAATTCTGACTTCAACTGTATAAACATTTATTATTGCAGTCGCGTAAATGATTAGTTAAAGCCTTTTTATGTTTATTCAGATCTTATTCTCATTCAACTACAGCAATAGCTGATGCCTTCATCCATATTAAGGATTTCCTGGACTGTTCTACTACTTTTGTGAGGCATATCTGGAATTTCTGCTCAATGAATGAATGAAACAGGCATTACTTGCATTTAAAGTGCTACAATGCCCACATCACCTTATTTTGAGGAAAACTGAAAAAAAAATCTACCTCAAAAGAAATTTGAAGTAAACATATTTCTAGCATATAAATCTTTGTTTTTATTTTTGTACTATTTTTGATAAATTTTTTATTATGTCAAAAATAGTAGCCTATTGAATATCAATATTTTGCGAGGTATTGAATTTAGAAATTCCAGTATCTTGACAACACTACACCTTAGTTAATTTGTTTGTAGCTTTGTATCACATTGGATAACAACTCACGATATAAAATAAATCATATTTTTTAGATTTGAAGACACGCAGACAATTACATTTTCAAAAAACAAACAGAAACTGCAAATCAGGAGAGGAGATAGGAGGCTCAAGAGTTATGATATGGCTCACAACAAACTAGTAAATGAGAAGTGGGATAATTAAATTTTTTTTTTTTCTTTTTGGTGTTACAAGTCACAAAGCTTCAAAATTTATTGCTAAAAGTCAACTCAAACGCCCTATTTATTATTAAACCATTTATAAATCTATTATAAAAGTAGATTACCTAATAAAAGTGGTGGGATTTTAAGGAGGTTTTAGCGGGGTGAATTAGAGCATAATTTTTTTAATGGGGGGGGGGGGTGGATTGGGGGGTCTTTGGGGCTAAGCCCCTTATCCCTTTCGACCCTAGCAACGCCCCTGAGTTCAAGTATCTTTTGGGTTTTTTACTTTTATGAGCAATGAAATGTGAGATTTAAAGATGAATCAGTGCAGCGGCAGCAGTAATGCAGTTGATTTGATTGTCTGTTGTGTTGATGGAGCTGAGTTGAAAGGCAGTGTTCTCAGTTTACTGCTCAATCTAGGTTCCTACTCTCACCTATAGGTATGACTGAAAGGACAAGATCTCGGACACAACTGGACACATTTTACAAAAAGTGTTATGCTTGTTTGAGTTGCAGAATAAAAGAGAAATGAGCCAACAAAATAGCCTGTATGCAAATTATTTATTATAAAATGTAACTCGTAGAACAATCAATCAAAGCAATCAACAAATGTCTAGGGATAATAATGAATTTAAAGAACATAGGATATAAATCACAACAACACATAAGGTTAAAGTGTCAATGAGATGGCAGGTCTTGACATGATGACTCCGGAGTAGCCACAGCGATCTGGAGTAGCTAGCATAACAACTTTTATTTATCCATTATTGAGTAATGCAGGCATCCAATCAGGATGTACCACATACTCCAATCTGGAGTTTTGGGATCATCACAGTATATAAATGTTGTAAGACGGAATACCTGTTGCTCTGCCTAAATCATAAAATATTCATCAAGTTTGTATTCTACTCAAAAAAAGTAAATCTAGTGAACTAGAAAAAATCTTGAACCTAAAAGTAAAGAAACTTTACTAATAAAAGATGCAACACAGGACAAATGAATGGACTTTCCCAGTCATGTTTCTCATTTAGGGAGTCAGACAGAGAACATCATCCAAAACAACACTAGCTACATGAATACACTGGAGAGTGGAGTACAGATGCATCCAATCCTCTTTTGTTTTCAGATGTGTGTCACAGTGTGAACACTTATATGGTCTCACCAGTGAGAATCATCTAGAGCAGTTTTAATTTGAGCTGTATGAAAAGTCTTCTCACACTTAAGCACATATACTCTTTCACACCAGTGTGGATCTTCATGCGTTCATTAAGGTTTGCTGATCTGTTGAAACTCTTCCCACATTGGGTGCATGTGAATGGTTTCTCTCTATTGTGGGTCTTTATGTGTTTAAGGTCTGATAAGTTGCTGAAACTCATCCCACACTAGAGTTTGAGCATGCAAAATTCTGTTGTACAACGCTGTGAAAAGGGGTGGGATTAAACAACATGATTAGACATAAATGGTTTATCTCCGGTGTCTCATCATGTGTCGATTAAGGGATGATGAGTGGCTGAAACTCCTCCCACACTGAGTGCATGTGAATGGTTTCTCTCCAGTGTGGATCCTCATGTGTAAATTAAGGTGTGATAAGAAGTTAAAACTCTTCCCACACTGAGTGCAAGTAAATGGTTTCTCTCCAGTGTGGCTTATCATATGTAGATTAAGGTTTGATGATTGGCTGAAACTCTTCCCACACTGAGTGCATGTAAATGGTTTCTCTCCAGAGTGGATTCTCGTGTGTTGATTAAGGTGTGGTTTGCAGTTAAAACTCTTCCCACACTGAGTGCAAGTAAATGGTTTCTCTCCAGTGTGGATCTTCATGTGTTGATTAAGAGAGGATGATTGGCTAAAACTCTTCCCACACTGAGTACATGTGAATGGTTTTTCTCCAGTGTGGATTCTCATGTGTTGATTAAGGGATGTTGATTGGCTAAAACTCTTCCCACACTGAGTGCATGTGAATGGTTTCTCTCCAGTGTGGATCTTCATGTGTTTATTAAGGAGTGATAAGCAGTTAAAACTCTTCCCACACTGAGAACATGTGAATGGTTTTTTCTCCAGTGTGGATCCTCATGTGTTGATTAAGGGATGATGAGTGGCTGAAACTCTTCCCACACTGAGTGCATGTGAATGGTTTCTCTCCAGTGTGGCTCATCATGTGTAGATTAAGGGATGATGATTGGCTGAAACTCTTTCCACACTGAGTGCAGGTGCAGGTGAAACAATTCTCGTCTCTCCTTTTCAAAATACCATCAGTCTGTAAATGAGTTTTTTCCTCAATTTTGACATGATGTTCCTCCTCTTTACTCACCTTATTCCCTTCAATTGGGTCTGAAATAAATGAATAAAACATTAGTTTTCAATAAGTCTTAAATACTCTCATTAAAAAATGAAAAGTGAAAAGACACTGGAAACATTGGCTACACACACTGTAATTTTGATGCACATTAAAAGTAAAATATAAAAGATCATGTTTTGTTCGGCCCATTAACATGTACACATTTAAGCAGGTTTAATTAATCTTTATTTATCTAGTGCTTTTACAATGTAAATTGTGTCAAAGCCGCTTAACATAGAAGTTATAGTAAATTGAAACCGTGTCAGTCCAGTTTTCAGACTTTCTTACATAATTGATCATAAAAGTCATTTTGGTCATTGATAAGACACAGATTTGAAAGCTGTAAATGGCCTATTTTTATTCCTATATATTCATAATAACAAAATCTTTTTTCTAAAATTTGTAAAGCAGACAGGAAATACTTGTTCATTCTTTGCCTGAGTGGTAAATGCATCAGAAAAAATGTTCTGGGGTAAAAGCTGAACAAACAGCTGAATATTTGCCTCCCAGACATGAGACACACCTGTACAGCATCTGCATAAAGGCTGAAATGTGCACCTTTCCCATTGTGTGCTGTTGGGTCTTTTTCATCAATTCTGGGGTGATTTTGAGGCTTAGCTTGGAAAAAAAACTTTCTCTGTTTAAGCAAATGAACTGATATTTAGGGACATCTTATTTTGACATATTCTGGGAAAATGCTTTGGAAAAAAAAAAAAACAATACACTCTGGGCAAATTTACTCTTTTCATTATATTCATGGCTGTTTTTTCTCTATTGGCCTCTATTATTAAAACATTTTTTTGATTGCAAAGCCATGACAGCATATAATCATGCATTTATGATTGTTGGTATTTCCTGTGACGACAGTCAACATTGTTTAATTTGTCTCCACCCATGGGACGGCTAAAAGGAAATGGGTAAGAGTATAAAAGAAGAGGAGAGTTGAAGAGGCCAGCATTATGTGGTGTGCTGAAGAAAGAGAAGTTGACTGAACTGTTGCATTGTGGGGACAAGTAGAGCAGGGGTGGCCGGCCGGTCAGAATCGGCAGGCTAGCGCAGAAGCTCAATTGAATATACTGGGGTAAAATAAATGCTGATATTACAGAGACATGGCGGGGAAAAATGTAATGTAATGAAGTGCTTCTTGTACAATCTGAGACCCACTTTATATCAGATATCACTCGAGCAGTGGAGATTGCTGATTTCTAAAGAAAGCAGACCTTAAACACGCAAATTTTTGCTTTGGCATACCGGAAGCGCTTAACCCAGGTTACTGGCAAATTAAAAGTCCTATTAGCATGCTTCTCCATATACCCTATTATTGCACAGCCAATTTACACAAACTGACTATAGAAACACTATTCTAGTTTTCCAACATCTGAAGATGTACCTGAAATGTACCTGTCAGCCTAATTACAGAAATCCTTGCCTATTATTCTTTATTGGCCAGACGCCTGAGTCTTCCCAGGTGAAAAAAACAAACCTGCCATCCCACAAACATTGAATATTAGAATTGTTTTCACATCTTTAACTCGAGGACCTTAAGTACACCATCTGAGGCTCTGCAAAAAGTTTTATGAGGTTTGGCAGCCTTTCCTATGCCACATTGAACACTCAGGGGTTATTATATCCTATGTGAGAGTTTATCCCTAATTTCTTAATTTGTTTTATCTGTTTTATTTATTTATTTGACTTATTTATTTTTCTCTTTCTCCCTTTTTCTTTATGGGTGTAAGTATTTCTGTATCTTTGTACCGTTTTAATTTTTTGTTCAATACGTGTGTTGTGGAAAAATTTAAGACTTTTGAAAAATAAATAAAAATATTTGAATAATAAGAATGTAAGCAGTACTAAAAATAGTTTTTAGAACTAGTAATAATCCCATGAATCTAGTTACAGTGCATGTCCCTGTCAAAGGTCTGTGAATTTAAGCTTATTATTCACTAAAGAAGGACAAGCCATTCTCGTAAGTGACTTTGTTCTTTGTGTGACTGAAATGTAAGCAATAGCTGTGTTTCCATCCAAAATGCAAATTAAATTTATTTGCAAAACTGGAATATCACATAAAAGATGTGCGAATAAAGCAGCGTTTCCATCCGATGAATCAAAGAGAACAAAATCGTCACTTCCTAATTAACTGGCGCCAAATATCAACAGTAAAGACGCTACATAAATCTTTTTTGTACTTAATAAATGACTTTCACCTCAGAGGATAATGCCGACACACAATGAACACGTGGTGACGTTTGAAGCCATGAGACGTTTGAAAAACGTTGAGGTGGTATACCTTGAAAAGGGGTATCGTCCCATGCCTAAGCAGCATAACACTTTTAAGATCTAAAAATTAATTATTTAAAAAAAAGTCTCAAGCAAAAATATTCCAATAGCGCCGCCTGCTGGTACATGAAGAATATGGTTAATACTGATGAACTTCACACTCAAATGTTTGCATATCATCAGCATGCTGATTTTCTTCATTTCTTAAGCAGTAAAAGATATTTTTAAACTAGCTTGTTGGCCAATTGTAGTCAGTCCAATGCTAAACATTATCTTTTAGTCTCATGTCATCCCAACATCATATAGTTTAGAACACTGTACAATGTTTTATAATAATTAATTGTTTTAGTGTCCATTTCATTCAGCATATTTCAAATTAAGGGCATCCACGTTTTCTGACATACTTTTAATCGTGGTCTCTGCAGGTTTCACCAAGTTAAATTTAAGATGTTTTAAGACATATTTAAGACCATTATGAATGAAATTTTAGACTAAGGAATTTTTCAAATGCCCCAGATGAAAAAGATTTGTATTTGTCCTCTCAAAAAATAGTATAATTTAATGCATTTAATAATAAAATAATTATTGAATAATATTAATATTTAAATATTTTTTTTTATTTCTTAGCAAAAGATCTTAAATATTGTGTAAAAACAAGAGAGCTCTACTTGTATCCACACACTTTTTTCTAAAATAAACTTTCTTTAAAATAAAAAAACAAACGAGCAAATGTTTTTAAAGTTTTAAAACTATAATAAACTAAATCTATGCGCAACAATCTGTCCAGGTCGATGTCCTCAGCAGTAAATCCATGGAGCACGTTTAAACAAATGTTATTGTAGACAAAATAATTAAACTATTATAATAAATAGAGTTAAAATGACCTTTTTGAATAAAAAGTTAAACATTTATTGAGATAAATTGTTGGTGATTGTATGGGTTTTGGCCAGATTGGGTAACAAAACATGAACTAAGAAAAATAAAGACTTGTATAAAAAAGATTTAAGACCTACAACACAACATTTCAGTAAATTTAAGACTTTTTAAGGCCTAAAATTTTAGATTTTGAAATTTAAGACATTTTAAGACACTGCAGGTTTTAAATAGGGAATAGCCCTGGTAATTAGTTAATATAATTATGATGTCATTCTAACTCAGTTACTATCTGTGAGAACTAGTAACAACTACTAGAAACAACTTTAAACCCAAAAAGTTGATTAAAAAAAGGGGAATTGTGATCAACGTGACATATGTAAATGGAAAGTACTAAGCCAACACCATCACTGTAATAGCAGACATATTTTATGAGAATAGAATAGGTCAAATATTGTCAGCTCAGATAAACTTTTTAAATTAATTGTTTTTATTTATTTTTTAATAGCGCCAGTGCTCATGGACGCTTTACAAACAGTAGGAGAACAAGAAATGCAATAACCTTAAGAAGGTAGAGAAAATGGGAGACTATTAAAACAGAAAAAGAATGACACGAGAACAAGTATGAAAGAAACTCATTCCTATCTTTAAATAAGTGCTTATGTGCATCTAGGAGAACTAGGCAGCACACTCAGGGCTGCAAGATGGATTTAATTTAGTATTCTTATTATTAAAATAAATCTAAATGAGGATCAAATGACTGAGTTGGTTTTTGAGAATGAAAACCAACCTGTTAGTTCCTGCAGATCTTCCTGTTTGACTGTGAATGTTTCTTCAATCTTCACATCTTCACTCTCCTCTTTAATGAACGCCATCTTTATAACAGTGTGGAGATCAGTCGCTTCAGCAGGAGATTTTCTCTGTGTTTGGACACTTTATTCTGTTTAAAATGAACAAAACAATGAACAGAAACAAACTTATCTTTAACATTTGCTTTAACAGTTTCTTTATATGAGAGTAATTAACAAAAACAAATCAGGTAAGTCTGAGCATGAAACAATAGCCACAAATGAGCTGATTAAAACTAGTGACGTAACTACATGTCAGGGTAAAAACAATATTTTTAACCAAATAAACAAACAAACAAAAAACTGAATAGTTGTAAAGAAGCTTTTAAAAATGACTGAAGAACTTAATACAATGTTGAACAATGCATCCACACATATTTACATTTTATAATGTTAGCTTTCAGACATTATTTGAGTGTAAATTCAAAATGTGCAACTCACCTTTTCTGTCTTCAATGAAGAAGTGGGATAAAAAAGGCCTCCGTGGGTTTTTCTTTGTAGGTTGTTGTTGGTAATAATCCCAATGTAGAAATCTACAATCGTAGTTTGTCCTCCAAAGTTGTTCACTTACAGCTAAATCAGATAATGAAGCCTCCGTTAGAAACACGGAATATATAGATGCTACCCTGCTGAGCTACTGGATCTGGAATGTGATTGGATAAGACTCATATGGCCCCCATTAAAGCTGGTATAGAGATGCAAATGAAATGAGCAGTGGGGAGCAGTGAAGACTGAAGGAATAAAATTACAGTCTATTGCTTCTTTTGAATTATATACATGTGCTCATGCTTATTTTGCATATGTATATGTGTTTGCTTGAACCATGATAATCTAATGAGCCCACGCAATGATATGATGAGACATTCTGTTTGACCTTAAAATGAGACAGGAACTTTCCACACCTATAATGTCAAATAACTAAATCTGTAACAAACAAGTCTTGCAGAAAGTCCCTGTCTGGGTTGCAGCTGTGACGTGTGACTTTTCTATACAGAAAGGAGAACTGGAGCAGATGAGGAAAATATTGCTTTATTGTCTTACTAATCACTCTTTTCTTTTGATATATTTTTGTTATTGGAGGAATATACTCCCATTTGCCTCACTATTCATTATTTACAATATGTGTTTTTGTCAGATATGATGATGTCTCCTGATATAGCGTACTTCTACTTAACACCTGTTATAATGTGTTTCTAACTAACTGCTAAAACCACAAGAGCTGTGTGTGGGTGCTGGCTGGAGACAGAGCTGCAGAGGGGCTTCCCCTAGATGGGTGCATACACAGGTCAAGAGTTCATAGACAGGACTAGGAGGAAAAGCAGATGTGGTAGATGCAACATTTTTATACTGCTTTCTGTGTATGCATGATGTATGATGCTTTAATAAAATTGATATTATCCTGATATCTCTATAAGGAAGTTATGATGCTCAGCTGTGCTTTGATGATTTTTTGCTACAGTTGCTTGCTGCACCCCAGATGTCAGTAGTGTCAAGTATGTCAAGGAGAAGTGATACTTTCACCTGCCCTTTTGTTTCTGTGTGCAGAGGTATCTCTGTGTGCAGACCACAGACCTTTGAGAGATGATTCTGCCTGATAACAGCTGATGGCAACAATAGAGATTGGGGGTAACTGATCAGAGGAGTGGCCAAAAAGATTGAACGCTGCTGATGGATAAAAGGAGGGAGTCGAGAGAGTTCAAGAGTTTTTGGACATCCAGACTGCTTGGCTGACGGTTCTTCAAAAGCCCAGGATCCTGACCTTCGCTTTATTCACTTATGCTCGATAAATAAATTAATTGATTTGATTAATTGACTCCTGACCGATTATTGAATTGGGGTGGACTAAGGCAAGTGAAAAATAGTCCAACAAAATGGAGGGGGCACCCGGATCGGTCAACAAAGGAGTCTGAAAGGAGGAGTTGATTGTTTGAACTCCACACTAAACTTCAGCGGCGTTTCTTCATTCAACACTTGACCGGTCACTAAAAGAAGGTAAGCAGAAGCCTGTTTCTATCAAAATTCTGCTATTGATTATTACTAAAATTGTGTGTTGAATGAGAAACTGAAACTGAAGTAATTAAATATTAAAAGTGAGTTGAGATATATGAGTGAATAAAGCCTAGGTACTTTCCCCTGCCCTGGTTAGAGTCCAGGCACTTTCCCCTGCCCTGGTTAGAGTCCAGGCACTTCCCCTGCCCTGGTTAGAGTCCAGGCACTTCCCCTGCCCTGGTTAGAGTCCAGGCACTTCCCCTGCCCTGGTTAGAGTCCAGGCACTTCCCCTGCCCTGGTTAGAGTCCAGGCACTTTCCCCTGCCCTGGTTAGAGTCCAGGCACTTCCCCTGCCCTGGTTAGAGTCCAGGCACTTCCCCTGCCCTGGTTAGAGTCCAGGCACTTCCCCTGCCCTGGTTAGAGTCCAGGCACTTTCCCCTGCCCTGGTTAGAGTCCAGGCACCGTTTCCCCTGCCCTGGTTAGAGTCCAGGCACCGTTTCCCCTGCCCTGGTTAGAGTCCAGGCACCGTTTCCCCTGCCCTGGTTAGAGTCCAGGCACCGTTTCCCCTGCCCTGGTTAGAGTCCAGGCACCGTTTCCCCTGCCCTGGTTAGAGTCCAGGCACCGTTTCCCCTGCCCTGGTTAGAGTCCAGGCACCGTTTCCCCTGCCCTGGTTAGAGTCCAGGCACCGTTTCCCCTGCCCTGGTTAGAGTCCAGGCACCGTTTCCCCTGCCCTGGTTAGAGTCCAGGCACCGTTTCCCCTGCCCTGGTTAGAGTCCAGGCACCGTTTCCCCTGCCCTGGTTAGAGTCCAGGCACTTTTATAAACTTTTTCCTGTGTTGCATTTTTAAGTGTTATAAACAGCTGATTTTTTATTTTTATTATTTTTTTTATATATATATATATATATATTTTTCACTGATTAATTGAAAACATAAAACAACATGGAGGGAGAATTTGATCGTGAATGTGAGGAATATGGCTATCGTCCAGTTCAGGCTCAGTGGAAAAGGGTAGCGGAACTGGATATAGAACAAGCAGACTAAAAAAAAAAAAAAAAAAAAAAAAAAAAAAGATACAGCCAGAAAGAAGGAAGGATAAAAGCAGCTGAAGTATATTTTGGGATGTACAGATCAGACAAGACACAAACGCAAATTTGGCCAAAAAATTGAGAGGAATGGAGGAAAGACCACATATAACATTGAAACAACAAAAAGAAAAGCTAGAAAATATTAAGTCACAGCTGTTGAAACTACAGCTGGAAGAGGCTAAAGCTAAACTACAGAATAAGATGGTCGTAAGACAAAATACACAAATGCAACAAGTCATTGCTCCTCTGACTCATGTACCTGCTGTGTCGCCTGTGCAGCCACCACAACCTAGCCAACCACTAATTTCTTACACACAGTCACCATTATGCACTCATTAAGCCCAACACAGCACCACAGACATACATACAGCAGCCAAACCAATATCATAGAGGGGGCGACAAAAAAAAAAAAAAAAAAAAAAAAAAAAAAAAAAAAAAAAAACTTTTGGAGTTGTTTTGTGTGTGTGAACCCAAACTATAGGAAAGATCAATGTCCAATCAGCCATTGGAGATATGGGGACACCAACAAGGGTTGTTTTGTTGTGTGGAGATTTAAACCACTGGAGAGATCAGTGTCCAGTGAACAGTCAACCTGCGGGGGGTTGGGATCCCCGAAGAGGTGGGGCTGCTGGTCGAGGCAGGCGACCAGAACCAATACAAACTCTCCCGTCATCCCCAGCCCCTAAACCCCGGGGGAACCAGGTGCCCACTCAATTCCCGGTGTGGGACCTGGGGGATGAGGCGGAGACTTATTGACGGGACCCACAGAGAACCAGCAGGGGGGTACAGGCCGAACCCCTACTGTAGATAATGGTCAACGCTAGGCCATTAACAGCCTTGGTGGATACTGAGGCCACACTTTCTACAGTCACGAAGGGGGCAGTGACTGATGTTATGTTGTCAAGCAAGACAATTGAAGTAATAGGTTCTCTGGGGAAGCAGAAAGATGGCCAGCTACAAAAACCAATACCCGTCACCGTGGCTAACCAGTAACTAAGCCACAGTTTTCTCTACTCAACAAATGTGCCTGTGGCCCTTCTGGGGAAAGATTTATTAGTTAAACTCGAATCCAGCATATTGTGTTCACCTGATGGGGTTATCATCACCTTCCCTAATGACAGGTCATTTAACTGCTCAAAACATGGGGCGTCACTAGATGGACAGTAGTTACTGTCCACATGCAAGTAGTGGGAGGGTGCTGATATCTACTAGGTGGAGCTGGACAACACAGGTTGAAGCCCTGACAGTTTGGTCTCCCTATACAACCTTTGGAAACCCAGGATTAACCAATTAGGCATTCACTTACCACCATCTGACCCCCTACACTGCACACTGTTCTATGACAGAAACGATAAATTATACTATGAAGATGAATGCTTGTCACTAGTGGGCATAAAATGGGTGTTACAGGGAAAGGGTCTACTAATTGGCAAAGAGGGGGTGGTCACCCAAATTAACTGATGAACAATAAAAAAGGTATGAGATGGCTGACACAGCTTTACCACATGTTTCAGTTGCCATAAATCCAGTGCATGAAGCCGAGGAGTTGGGAACAATGACAAAACTGAAAGTCGCAAATTGGAAAAGAAAAAAAAAAAAAAAAAATCTAATGTTACGTAAGCCTTATATTAACCATAAAAAAGCCTATAATAACACACTTAGTCATATCAGTTGAGAATTAAACCTAATTTACTTTCTGACATTTCAAAAACAATATAGAATAGTTTCAATTATGAATGCCATACATATAATAATCGACTTTTCTGTGATTGTGCACCTATCACTGAATTGGGTTTAAAAAAAAAAAAAAAAAAAATTAATTAAGGCCTGTCTTGACTGGACTGTAATTGACATCTCCTCCTAGAGTTCTGAGTTTGCTGGTGGCTGTTGTTTTAGAGCAGATGATGGAAGTCTGAGGACAGGTTAGGGCATATAAATTGGAAAAGTCTAAATGATACCAATGGTTGAATCACTTAAGTTAGCAAAAGATTTAAGGGTTAACATCTAACTTGAATGCGCATATGTGGGTACAGCTGTACATGTCAAATTGCCACAGTGGCGGAGGTCTGGTTTCTTTACCTCCTTGGGTCGACCTATCTCAGGAACAGAAAACTGTTGAGCATTCCTTTGGTCTGGCTCATTTTCATGGTACTGCCGGCATTAAATATATTTATAGATATGACAGAAAATTGGCTAAAATCTGTGTACACACTAAAATGAACTGACTGAATGTTTTGCCTATTGCATTAATGTCTATACATTCTTCTGCAACAGGACCCGACTTCACACCTTTTGAGCTTTTGACAGGTCGACAGAATCCTGGCCAGAGTTCTGCGCTGTCCCTGGAAAGCATTTACACCATTATCACCAAGATGTTATCATGACAAACTAACTTCTTTGATTGCAGCTTTTGTCTTTATAGATCACTCCTGACAAACAATCTAAGGAACCAGTGGCCAATGCTGCTGATTGGGTAGACCTTTGCCTGTTTAAGAGGAAGTGGAAGGAGCCCACATGGTCTGAACCATACAAAGTCATTGCCAGATTGTCCCATTGTGTTAAGGTTGCTGGCAAGGGTGATACCTGGTACCACCT